>NC_052510.1:56852331-56889331 GCF_014356525.2 Nilaparvata lugens | reverse complement strand
GTCTAAATAATATTCTGTAATCTAAAATGTGAAGATTTCAGTGTATATAAGCAATATTGAAATGACATAAAAATCCTCTATCATTTATGGTTCAATTATTCACAACCTGTTTGACTAACTATAACCATTTTTAAGTGAATTGTTGATAAGAATATTGAAGTTCAACATAAACAACTTGAGGAGTTTCATTTTGTTTCAAATGTCATCTATATTGATCTATAGTCTAAATATATTCTATAGACTAAAATGTGAACATTGCAGTGATAACGATAGTACTGATAACCTTAGTAAATATTGCATTTTTGTGCAAATGAAATACAGTAAACAGCATTGAATAGACAAATAAACAACAAGGATGGTTGAGGATTTTTATTACGTTTCAATATGTGTTATCTATATTGACCTACAGTCTAACTATAATATTCTGTAGTCTAAAATGTGAACATTGCAGTGTGTGTGACTACTGATACAGGAGTGGACATTGCATTTTTATACAAATAAAATAAAGAAAACAACATGAACAACAAGGATAATAATTGAGGATTTTTATTACGTTTCGATATGTGTCATCTATAGTCCAGTCACTATATACATTGGTGCATGCAATTTATATTGTAGTTCTGATTTTTGATATATTATTTGGGTACATAAGAGAAGTACAGAACCAATTTCTTCATGCAAAATTTACTTGTGCTAGATACAGAGTGGTCCAAAAACCTCATATTTTCGGCTCATTTTCCAGTTTTCAGCTATTTCTGCCAAATCTCGTAATCGGACAGAAAAATTTGCTCCGCCTTTTTTTAGATTATAGCATTTCGAATAAAATGTGATCATTCGGAACTCTCTATCTCCAATGAGTACTGAGTTATAAATCTTCAAAAATGAGTGAAATTCAAAGAAAAAATCAATTTTGATGAATTTTAGTTTTTGATCAACAATATCTTTCGATTGTTACCATTTAGAGATTTGGCAGAAATAGCTGAAAACTGGAAAATGAGCCGGAAATACGAGGTTTTTGGGCCACTCTGTATCTAGCACAAGGAAATTTTGCATGAAGAAATTGGTTCTGTACTTCTCTTATGTACCCAAATATTAAAAAATCAGAACTACAATATAAATTGCAAGCACACCCCCTTTTTTAGGTCTATATTGACTGGTCTACTATATTGACCCATAGCCTAAATAATTTAAACATTGCAGTGTGTATAACTACAGTACCGACTACTGAAATAAACATTGCATTTCTGTGGGGTCACAATCATTATCCGATGCACTTCACTTCCTTACTAGATCGATCAACTACAACAGATTGCTTGCATTCTACAGCTGAAGGTGCAATGCACCCGTGTAGATAAGTCACCGTTTCCATCCTGTGCTGGGTGTTCTCATCTGCCTCTCACCTGACCTTCTTAGAGGTCGCTCTTCCGACTTCTCTCCGTAAAACGGTGCAGTATGAAACGACGGCGTCGAGAGATCGATGAAAAAGATGTTCAACTTATTATACTATCACACCAAACCGCTGTTATGTAATTCTCCTCATTGCTATAGTGCAGTCCACGTTATAATGGCAGTGAAGAAAGATAGGAGAACAACGTTGCCGATCCTCTGTCTTGTCAATGCCTTCTATAGACGGTAGCTGATACAGCTATATCGATAAAAACACTTCACCTATATGGCTACTTTGTACAAACTAATAAAAACAATATAAAAACTTGTAATACCCTTTATTATTAAAAACTTTCAACGACTACGACTAATTTCTAAAATGACCTATGGTCGAAGCTAGTCTTAAAAATATTTTAAGTTTTTAATAATAAAGAGTACTACTCGATTTTATATTGTTTCTATTGATAGGTTTATTTATGAAATATTAACTGTTCATTCTCGTTTAAAACAATCAATTATATTTTATTAAGCAAGAAATTATATTTCCCAATAATTTCATAATGAATACTCATAATCAAGATAAAATATTTTGTTGATTAATTATCAATTTGGTGAGGTCCACTTTATAATGGCAGTGGATTGATTGATTGAGTACTTTATTTATGTAGATTACAATATAAAATGGCTTATACACTCATACAATACAGAAAAGTTTTAGATAAATTTACATAGCATAAACTAATAAATTAATTATTGAACTGTAAAATTATATAAAAAAATCAATTAGAATAACTATACAAGATAATATGGTAATGCATCTACATAAATTGGCGGAGCTTTGGACATATCATGTCCATTCTTTGGAAAGAATATTAAAAATATCCTTCCCAGTAACTCTCTACCAAGAACGTTAATTCATTTATAAGACTAAAGATTTGTTCACAAATAAAAATTTTGTAGATGGATGAGAAAGTGGATAGAAAAAGTATTTTGTGGAGAAAGATAGGAGAACAACGTTGGGGATCCTCTGTCTTGTCAATGACCGTAGCTGATACAGGTTTATTGATGTAATGTTAACGGTTCATTCTCGTTTAAAACAATCAATTATATTTTTTTGAAAAGAAATTATATTTTTCCAATAATTTCATAATGGATTTTCATAATTAAGATGGAATATTTTGTTGATTAATTATTAATTCTACATTGTTAAAGGTCGATCTGGCAACAGAGCAAAGCGAGAAAGAGATAGCGCTATCCGCTTTGTTGAATGATAGACAAGGATAGCAATACCATTGCTCATCAAACACTGCCTAACGTGGACTTCACTATACCTCTGAAATTCACTTCACACTATCATCGTCTCTTATTATTATAACACCTACCAATGCTGATATTTTCGAATGAACTCACTTTTACTCCCTAGGGAGTTTTTCTTGTTTTTTACTACCGAGAGCGAAAAAGTGACACTTTAGTATCATGCAGGGAGTAAAGTAAGTACTTTTGACAGTAGGTGGAGGAAAAAACTTTTACTTACTGACTGAAGTACTTTCAATCGTCTAGCGATCATTTTCAACATTTTCAACTTTGTGACTGTTGAAAATGATCGCTAGACGATTGAAAGTACTTCAGTCAGTTAGTAAAAGCACGGAATAAGCATACCAGTAGTGCTTCTTTCCTCTGTGGTAAAACTTTTAAATTATTTACGCAATAATTGACTGCATGTCGTGTTCAAATACATAAAAAAGTTTGTTAATACAAAGCAGCTCGGAAATGGATCAAGAAACCATCACCTATCATATTTCTTATCAACGACTTCCCATTTAACCAATGTTGATAGCTAGAAATAAATCTCACTATAGCATCTGAGATGAATCGAGGAGGATATCATCAGAGAGAAGTCAGTACTTTTTCCTTTATCTCTTCTTCCTTTATCTGCCCTTATCTCTGATGATATCACACTATAGTGAGGTCCACGTTATAATGGCAGTGTTTGATTAGCAATGGTATTGCTATCCTTGTCTATCATTCAACAAAGCGGATAGCGCTATCTCTTTCTCGCTTTGCTAAGTTGCCAGATCGACCTTCAACAATGTAGAATTATAATTAATTAACAAAATAATTCATCTTAATTATGTAAATTCATTAAAGAATATAATTTCTTGCTCAATAAAATATAATTATTTTATAATTATTAATATAATTATTGATTATTTTAAACGAGAATGAACAGTTAATATTACACCAATAAACCTGTATCAGCTACCGTCTATAGAAGGTATTGACAAAACATAGGTTCTGCAACGTTGTTCTCCTATCCTTGTCTATCATTCAACAAAGCGGATAGCCCTATCTATTTCTCGCGTTGCTCTGTTGCCAGATCGACCTTTAGCAATGTAGAATTAATAATTAATTAACAAAATATTTCCTATGTAAATTCATCATGAAATCATCAAAGAATATTTCTTGCTTAATAAAATAGAATTGATTATTTTAAAAGAGAATGAACAGTTAATATTACATCAATAAACTGTATCAGCTACCGTCTATAGAAGGCATTGACAAGACATAGGATCGGCAACGTTGTTCTCCTATCTTTGTCTATAATTCAACAGAGCGGATAGTGCTATCTCTTTCTCGCGTTGCTCTGTTGCCGGATTGACCTTTAACAATGTAGATTTATAATTAATTAACAAAATAATTCATCTTAATTATGTAAATTCATCAAAGAATATAATTTCTTGCTTAATAAAATATAATCGATTATTTTAAACGAGAATGAACAGTTATTATTACATCAATAAACCTGTATCAGTTACCGTCTATAGAAGGCATTGACAAGACATAGGATCGGCAATGTTTTTCTCCTATCTTTCTCCACTGCCATTATAACGTGGAAATCATCAAAGAATATAATTTCTTGCTTAATAAGATATAATTGATTATTTTAAACGAGAATGAACAGTTAATATTACACCAATAAACCTGTATCAGATACCGTCTATAGAAGGCATTGAAAAGACATAGGATCGGCAATGTTTTACTCCTATCTTTCTCCACTGCTATTATAACGTGGACCTCACTATACACTATGACGCCACATTATGCAACTGGTACAACAAGTATATTAGCATGTCTATAAAAATAATGTCTGAAAGCTTTTTGAACACAAGTGTTACTTAGTGGATGTGTCATTGTGTCAATGTGTTACTTGGTAATCGATTAGATGGGTTAAGTTGCACACAGAACAAGTAGTAATCGAAATTGTGAGGTGTGGGAGAAGAGAGGTTATCATTTATTATTGGAAGGTGAGGATAAGTTGGTTTCCTCATAACTTGTTGAGACTTTATGGTGTTGGTCGAATGTATTTGACATCAAACTTGAAATAGCCTACAGGTATATAAAAGATTTTGAGGAGTGATTCAATCTCGATTATATGCAAAAATGTAAACTTGAATTGAGAAAATATAACTAAAATTAGATAGGCCTAATTTCGGAAATGAAAAATTTGATGCAATTTCAAGATTACTAATTCAGTGACGGAAAAATGTTGACCCTTTCTCTTTCACAGTATTCTAATCATTATTCTCGAAGAGCATTTAAAAGTGTGCCGGGCACTCTCTTTAATTCAGGCCTTTTCCCAAGTTATAATAGTAAATTTAATACGCAATAGACTAGAGCCATTATTGTAAGTGAGTTAGCGAAATAAATTATTTTCTCTCTCTATTATGAACGGCCATGACTTCGAGTTTCCCATGATAGATATTTAAAAATTGTGGCTCCGAGTCGTCGAGGAATGTAGATTATGGAATTATCTCTAAAACTTAGCCTTCTTGTCGCGACATAAAATGCGATAAGTTGGAAAACAGCAAGCATTGAAATTATAACAAACTACCGATTTTGCAGTTACTATTTGGTCCAAAGGCTGTAGAAGCCACGCGACGATTGGTCAAATTGATTCCATTCGCCCAATAGGAGACCTGTTTCTAAATACAGTAGTGGGGATTCCCCAGTCGAGAGACCAGATTACGTTCTGGAGGACACTTTGCTAGGAGCACTACGAGAGTAAAGATGTAGTCACTATGTTTCCCCCTTTTTGGGCAGGTTTATAAGTTTATTTCAGTAGTTAATGTAGGAGCTAGTTTATTTTTTATTAATGTTTAAATTTTCTAGTAGTGCCATGTCCTGAAAGGTTTAATTGAGTTTCTTCATCATGTACGAATAATTGTTTCTTCAAATAACCGCTAAGGTACGTAAACTAAGGTTAAAATATAATTTAGGGAAATTAATTAGGTGAAACTTCAATCAAAAGATTTTATCAACAAAGCCTGTTATTTTTCAAGTTAATAATATTGATTGAGAATAATCCTTTTGATTTTATTAGTGATGGAAGATACTTATAATTTTTTTCTACAGAAGTATAGAAAGTTTTCAGTTACGTTACATTTGAGTTATTGTTCCTGGAGATATATTATCGTAGAGTATTGCTGAAAGTCAGGAAGATAGCATTTAAATTGGAATGAAATTTTTAAGATTATGTTCATATTGAGTTTATGACATTTTATAATTTATATTTTTCAGACTCTGTTTTCTTATGTCATTAAGGCTTTCGAATGATTTAGTAAATTTTTTATGATAGAAATCTTAATAGACGAAGAAGAAAGTTTTTCTTTGCCAGGAAATTAATGTTAATGAATGTTCATTTTAATTAAGGTTCTGAGCAGTTTTGGGCGAATGCCCGTTATTTACACTTAGATTGCGTCCTATAGTTCATAAATAATAAATAAAATAAATGTTGGCTAGCGCACAAGTTTCCAACAATACTAGCCGAGCTACTATATGAAAAATTGTATTTGATTTCGCAAACCAAACGAAAAATATCATATAAGTTAACATCATAATTAATGAAGTATTCTTTTTCTAAACACATTATATTAATTTATTACGGATGTTTTCATAAAGGTTGCATTGTATTTCAATGACACTCTGGCAAGTAAATTTGTTTTAAATCTGTTAAATTTTGAGAATGAAATCAGAACGTCAAGATAAAATCTAAATTAAATAACAGAATAAACTCCTGTTTTAGCTTTTGATGAATTGTAGGAAGAGTTAGAAATTAATGCTGTAATACATTTATTTACAGCGGTTCATGTGTGTCCCCAAACCAACTTCTTGTACTACCACCCCTTTGGTTCCGCAACTTTATGTAAAACCGCTTCAAGACACCCGTTCAGACGACAGGTCTAGGACGTAAGAGGACGTCGCCGTCAAGCCAAATTCAACCGGTAAAAGCTCACCGCCAAAAACAAGGTACTGTAACCCCGACGATAAAGCAACGTACAAACCAACGAAAGTGCAGTGTAGTGAAACAAAGGTTCATTCGAGAATGTCAATAAAAAGTGGGGATTCAAAATTATTATGAAATGGGTTATATGGGTTACTATCGACGAAATTTGGGTTCAACGGGTTTTTTTCTTTCTTGAGTAATTTCATGTTGAAATTGATTGGTTATTAAATAACCAATCGCTTCATGCAAAAAGGGCTTCAGTCATAAAAATGGCCAAATTGAGTTAAGAGCAGAATTATGTCTTTAGATGGTGGTTTCATCGTTCTATGCAAAAAGGAATTCAGTCTGACTGCTCTAACGTTGTCAAATCAGTTACCTACGTATAATATTCTATGCAGAAAGGGCTTCAGTCCCGGACTGAAGCCCTTTATGCACAGAGTGACGAAAATTTTTCCGATCAGCTGACTGAATCGTATATTGTGATTCAGCTGCTCTGCATTACTTATTCATTCGCGGTTTTTGCGTTGAGGTTAGAAGCTGTTTTTTGAGTACCGTTCAAGTAATTATTGATTTATATTATTATTATTGAAGAAATTATTTTTAATTCATTATGGTTAGTAGTAGCGACGAAGACATGACAATGAATCCAACATTGTTTTTGGAAAGAGGAAAAGGCACGAAGAAACGTATAGAAGAAACGTGAACAAACTGGCTAGGAACAGCGGTGCTGAGTATAAGAACTACAAAGGAAAAACTGTACATGCAAAACAATCAGGACCTCCATGCAAGTAAGAAAAATTAAAATTAACTTAATTGAATAAGATATAGTCATTTTTACAATCTTGGATTTCTTGATCCATCAAAGACTCCAATGTCAACAAAAACTTTTCACACTCATATTAACACAATAAACTGTCTGTGATGAAATATGTCATGCAGACATTGAATAATAATTTTCTCATTCAATGGTGTGTTCAATAGAAGTTTATCTTACCGGTAGTGAATTTCTGCTTTGTTAAATAATTTATTATTAAAAGGTACATCCTTTGTTAAACTTGTTCCTGAGCTTAATATCACCATTCTACCTGGTCTACCCATACCTTGTACTTACTGGTACTCTACCATTACTATTCTTTCTAGCCTAATGTACATGATTATCAGTATTTAAAATTTACTAAATTTTAGTATTGTATAAATCCAGCTTTACCTACCTAGCCTACCTACCTTATCTAATTTGAAACATTTTATTTTTGTTTCAGTTGCATAAAACAAAGGACAGCAAAAGTTTATGTTTATCATGAGGGTGAGGCCAATAAGACCCCTAATGAGGTTTGCTCGTTTCTCTATGAATATCTGAAAGAGGTACCATCAGAAGTAACAGAGTTAAGACTTTTTGCAGACAACTGTGGGGGTCAAAATAAAAATCACACATTGACCAGATTTTTGTTGATGCTCACAGATACAGGTCGTTTTGAAAAAGTCACCATGTTCTTTCCAGTAAGGGGCCACTCGTTTTTGCCCTGTGATAGGGATTTTGCCACAATTAAACGGCATGTTAAAAAGTATGACAGAATTTACACTGTTGGTGAAATTCGAAATCTTATTGAAAGTAGCAGCACTAAGCTTGGTAACAATCCAAAATTTGTAGTAAAGGAAGTTGAAAGTAGTGATATTCTGAACTTCAAAGCCTTGTGGCCTACCTATTATAAAAAAAGTTGCATCTCACAAGAAACAAACAAAAAAAGCGTTCCAAAAGCAAATAAAATTCATTTTGAGATAAGCAGCTACAGACAAATGACTTTCAACAAAAATAAGCAAGGTATAATATATGCCTCGAAAATGATTGATAGTATTGTGAGTCACTCGTTTAAGATGTGTAAGGATGCGAATGCGAAGCCAACTTTGCCACCAGCTGCAGCTTATCAAAGTAATATTCCAATCAAAACAGCAAAGCTGAACGACGTCAGGCATCTCCTACCATATATTCCCCAAGAACATCTTGAGTTCTACAAAAGCATCATGGACTGGCCTACAGTAGAAGGAATCGATCCAGAAATACAAGATGATTGAAATTTAATTTGAAAAAATTAAAAACTTTAAAGTTTTTTATTTACTTTTTTCCACATGAGCTGATCATTAAAACTTACTGTTAAAAATTCTCAACTGTATTGTTTTTAGTCAAAAATCCTTTTTTGTTCATAATATACTGCTTTCCAGTGGCAAAATATGTTGAATTTTGCAATATATAGTCACTTGAGTGTGAAAAAAAGTGTTATAAAGGTGAATTTACATGCAACAAGAGCTTTGCATAGGGTTATGTGCAAAAAGGGCTTCAGTCAACCAACAAAAAAAATTTTTTACTCAATAATTATAAAAAAATTATTGAATTTCTTTATAAAAATTCAATATTGAAAATATCTCCCTTCAAATAAAATAAATATGTGTTTTCAATTTCTCTGTGTTTTTGAGTGAGACAGTTTTTCTTGTTTTTCTCAAAACCATGATCACTTGACTGAAGCCCTTTTTGCATGAAGCGATTCATTTTATGACTGATCTTGTTTGGTTTTGTGACGTATTGCTATCTAAACGGGGATAGTAATGCGCCCCCGAATCAGATGAAGAATGTCAACAAAGTAACATGATATTGTTGTTTCTGTTGTTCGATTTTAGCTGCCAATGTTTATTGAAACTGTTTGTATTTTTCTATTATTTCAAATTGTAGTGTTATTCTATAGTATAAACCTATTAAATCAGGCATGGCAAGATTAATTGAAGTTTTCTTGACTCTAGCCCGTTCACCTGCATGAATTAGGTATAGACTCAGGTATTTTCTAGATGTGCCGGCCTATTTCTAAATTCTAAATTTTATTCAAAATTATCTTCCTTAGGCACAAAAGTTAGAGCATTCAAGAGCGTTTAATAGTTTAATCAGCCTGACGATCTTTACGATGCGTCAAACTATGGTTTATTATTCTGATATAGATACTTCGTCTTTAGAGCATTGCGATAGCTTTCGCTATAACGCGAAAGACAAGACAAGACATTATCATACACGTTTAGTCACAATACTTCATATAGCTGCTTGTGACGCAACTCACACTGATTAGGCTAGGCACACACCAGTTAGTCAAGAAAAGACAAGACACGTTTAGTCACAATACTTCACATGGTTGCTTATGAAGACATGTCTAATTGCAATGACTAATCGGTGTGTGTTGCTTCATAAGCAACTATGTGGAGTACTGTGACTAAACGTGACTTGTCTTGACTAACCGGTGTACGGCCAGCCTTAATATTCCCAATCTATCAATGGTCTGCATTGCTTGAATTGGTGAATTTGTGATTGGTTGAATATCTCTTACTGAAGTCCTGTCAATGACATTTTTCATAATGATGAAATCGCTGCTCAGTCATTGCTTTGCCTGTAATTGGCTGAATTCTCAAGTAGGCCTGCCGAGCTACAATACTCAACTCCTATTGGCTGTTGACATGACGGCGCAATCACTACTCTCTCATTGGTTGGCTTGTGATTGGTTGAACTCTCTCTTTGGAGGTTGTCATGAATTGTGCTCTCTTATTTGTTAACTAGTGATTCGTTCTCTATCATGAAAAATCTCTTTCATGGAACTCTTATTTTATATATACATTAAAACTAAGTTACTACTCTCTCATTGATTAAAGCTTGTGTATAGAATTCTCTCACGAACAACTCTAATTAGCTATGGCCAAGATAACAAAACTGATACTCTCCCATATTTAGGATTGTGAAAAAATTTATGGTCGAAACTAGTCGTTAAAATATTTTAAGTTTTTAATAATAAAGGGTACTACAAGTTTTTATACTGTTTTATTAATAATTAGGATTGTGATTATTTTAATTCTCTATTCACTTCTGTATGAGAGAGGAATCCCTCTCCTTCTCCTCTCCTCATATTATATAAGGTTGAAAATGATAACTTGAGATATCATTGGTTGAATAAAACAAAACAATTCTCTGAATTTGATGAACAATAAAAAGGAAAGCTTATCTCACACTCATTGTATTCCCAGAATGCAAAAATGTGAATGAAAACCTGTGAATTCAAATGCGCATTCTTTCCTATAGTGCATTTTCAATCACAGAAATTTGAAATTCTGGAATCCATTCATGAGACAATCTCTTCATTCAAATGAGTTTCCTTTCTAATCTCTAACAAGATTACTCTTGCACAATAATTCAGCATTTTATAGTTCAACATATGCGGATATGCGATATACGTGCGGTACCGAAATAGGTTTTATCATCATTTTTTCTATTCTGTGTTTCCATGAATGTAAAAACTGAATGAAGTTACAAAAGATCTGTTTTGCAGAAACTATATTTTACCGAGTCAAGAAAAATTGCTACTTACAGCTGTAGAAAGGCTCAGTGCTCTAATGTAGGTTGCGCTCTTGGAATTCCTGCTTATTCAATAAACTGGCTAAAGCGATTTTCGTTTCTTTTCATTTCACTTAAGTAACGGCCTAATTATGCTGAGAGCTGAAGGTCGTTTTTCAGCGAACTGCTTTCTTCATGTATGCATGCAGAATTGTTCCAAACTTTTTCAGTTCTTCCATTTTTGAATGCATGTTATCAGGAAAGCTGAAGTTAGATTATTGTGGCATCCATGTTCAAGATAATAATCCTCCACCACTGACTAAATGAAGTTCGATTATTGTAGCTATCCATGCGCGATAATAATGAGTTTCACTAACCAAATGCAGTAGTAAAATATCAATTTTTCATGAGAACATGGAAGTATCATAGAGAAATTTGAAGAAATATGAATCAGTAGTCAGCTGGTTATGAGACACTGAAATGTTTTTTTCTTAAGCACTCTAATGTTATCTTTTTATTCTCAAGAAGGATGTACGAATTAATTTTGTTGGCCAGAGAGCGAGATCTGTATAAAATTTATTCATAATGTGATTCTATTAGATGTTGCAGTTAATCAACTGCTGGAATATTATAACTGTATTATATATTTCTGTATATTATATAAAGTGACAAAGAATATGTGTGTTGGATATTTGAAGTTGATTGATGAAATCACTCAAAAGTAATCGTCAAACATACACACAATCCACAAAAAATGGACAACGACTTGAGGCTCTGGTGAGAACCCAGTCAGCTCATTTTATAATTAAACGTTTTCAAATGAGCTGTGAAGATCTAATTTTCATTTCACATTCTATCTATAGCCAATTCTAGAGCAAATATATGTGCATAGAGATAAATTATATACTAGAAAACTTGACGTTTTCATTTGTGTGAATTGGTGGAAACATTAGGTTCACAAATGGGAGTAGCTTGGAACCAAGAACAGGCTGAAATCGTATCGACCATGTGTGAATTGATTTGGTTGACAACATAACGTTCAGGAGTTGGAGTACCTTGGAATCGAGAACTAAACCAATTCACGTTTTGATCGGGAACCCTTTCCATTTTTAACCTCAATTTGAAGTTTCTTGTGTTCTGGATCTAGTTTATCTCTCATTAAACTTGAACTTTAGTCAGCCAATAGAACATTATTTTTTATTAAAAGCTAAGAGACTGGACAAGTTATTCTCCTGTCACATTACCACTATTCTTAATTAAGACTGTAACTAACAAATCGTAATTGTTATTAATTGCACCCAAATCTCAAGAGCACAAGGCTACGAAAGCGCTTGTAAGGCTACTAAACCAACATTATCAGTTGATAAAATCTTAGTTCGATCTTAATTTTCGAAGGGGACAGTATGCTGACAATGAACTAGTGTCTCGACATTATTTATCCGAGTAATTACATATCGACGATTGACGGCAAACGATATTTATTGTCGTGATCTACCGGAACGATCGGTTATTGATGGGTACCGGAATAGAGTTTTGCCTTGGAGCCGACACGCTCTATAATAACTATAGCACTATTACTATCACTTTCCGGAGATGTATGATAACTCTGGAAACTTGGGTGAAAGAGTGAGTGAGAGTGAGAGAGTGTGATTAGATTGGATGCTACCCATTGATGCTACTAATAAGAGAGAGTGAGTGAGTGAGATAGAGAGAGAGAGAGTGAATGAGATAGAGAGAGTGAATGAGTTAGAGAAAGAAAGAGATAGAGAGAGAGAGAGTGAAAGAGATAGGGCGAGAGAGTGCGAGAGAGTGATTAGATTGGATGCTACCCTTTTGATGCTACTCATAAGATTAGATTAGATTTCTTCTTTTATGTATGTTACAATATTTACTGGCTTATACACTAATTTACATTAAATGACGATAATTCTAGTTATTCGACGAATTTCACAAAGTATAAATAATTTAATCAATGAGAATAAATAATTATAGAATGCAACTAGAATAACGATAATATAATAATGTGATGTAACTTCATAAATCGGCGGTGTTTCAACAAATAATTGTCGATTCTCTAAGAAGGATATAAAATAATATCCTTCCCATCAACACACGACCATCAACACAACTCAAGAGTGAGAGAGTGCGAGAGAGACATTAGATTGGATGCTACTCTTTGATGCTACTAATAAGAGAGAGAGAGAGAGTGAGTGAGATAGAGAGAGAGAAAGAGATGAGATTAGATTAGATTTCTTTATTTATGTGTGTTACAGTATATAGATAGTGAGAGAGAGAGGGTGAGAGAGAGAGAGAGAGAGAGAGGAGAGAGAGAGAGAGAGAGAGAGAGGGAGAAAGAGAGAGAGAGAGAGAGAGATTTGATTGGATGCTACCCAATGATGCTACTAAAAAGAGAGAGAGTGAGTAGGATAGAGAGAGAAAGAGATAGATAGAAAGAGAGAGAGTGAGTTTGAGAGAGGGAGAGAGAGTGAGATTGGATTGGATGCTACCCTTTGATGCTACTCTTAAGAGAGAGTGAGTGAGAGAGAGATTGAGAGAGTGCGAAAGAAAGAGAGTGAAAGAGAATCTCTTATCCGGTAGCATCCATCATATCGATTACTGCTTGCAGTACTTTCGGGTTTTACGCGTATTTCACGCGTTTTACTTTCGCACGATCATCGATTTGAGGCCGTGAAAAATGAAACGGATAGAGATTATTGCAGTGCGCCTACACTAGACTGCGACGATAATTATTATTGTAAGAAAAGATGCCGCTATAGTGAGGAGATTCATTTAAACTTTCAGCATTGGTTAAATGGAGAGCGTTGGTGTTATTCAAATGAAATACTGACAGTTCAAAGTTTATCTTACTAAGGAAACATAAGTGCAGACTGCACTTAAGTTTCGCTGCATAAATGACAGACGAAAGTCGCTCAAAATCTCCCAGACTACGCTACTAATAGCTAGCTATAAATCTGTGTTGAAAATCTATAAGATTGTTTATGAAATTGAATTATGGTACCCTTTTTTTGAAATTGATAAAATAATAGATATAAAATACAAATTAAAACAATTACTTTCAGTGATCTACACTCAAGTGATAAACAGGTCATGTTTGTTGGCCAACGAAATTGATTTACTCCTTCGTACTTCTTTTTAAGGACATAACAGGAAAATTTGAAAGTGCATAAGAAGAAAATTTGTAGTGACTTATCATCAGATGATTTCTGGTATTCAACCTACTTGAATGTTTTTTTAATATTCAAAATTGAGTATTAAAAATTTTATAAAATACAAAAAAAATTTCAACACCTGAAGATGGTGTGGATCACTGAAACTAGTTGTTATAATTTGTATTTTTAAACTATTATTTTATTAATTTCAAGTGAAGGGTACAATAATTCTATTTTATGAATAAAAATAAGTAGCCCTGAATTCATACATTTTAAGAATCTATAACATTATACTTGAATTGAAATAATTTTTAGGAAAGACAAATCATGGAGCGTTCTTGAGAACTCCTTATTGGTTTTCGTTGAAGGTAATGAAAGAGAGATATGGTTTCTTTGTTTTGTGACAAGGCATATTACAGTGTGAATGAATTGTGGGTGTTGATTGGGATTATTATCGAAAGTGGTCACTGTTTGGATCTGCCATATGAATAGTTGTGTGTGAAATTAGGTGTATTGAAATAAACGACGGAATGTAGTGTATTATTATACGTGTATTGGAATTGAATCACATGACGCCATCGATCCCACAAGTGTGGGTATTTGGATGAAGGTGATGGAAGTATATTCTCATTCAAAGTACAGTACTATAGCCACCTCTATGACAGTAACCTACTTGAATTGAAAAAATCTCTATAGGAAAGACAAACTGTGAAGATTTGGAATACACATTATCAATTCGATGAGGAAAATAAATGACCTTTCATCTCTCAAAGTAGCCATGAATTCTTTTTAGAATTGACATGAACTCTTTCATCTCTCAAAGTAGGCATATCTTTTTAGAAGATATGGAACTACCATGAATTGTACACCAATTAATATATTCAAGGCTCAAGGTAGAAAAGACAAAAGAAAACATACAGTTTTAAGAAGATATCTTTTATCTCATTGGAATAATTGGACGAAGGTGGTGAGTTTCTACTGATGACTATAGAGCTTCGAGTCATCGTCCGTTCGTGGGTTGTTTGTTCGACGATCACTTTCCATTTCTTTGATCAATCAATTTCAAATTTTCAACACACATTCTTTGAGCCATCAATCTATCCCAAACCAAGTTCGTTGGCCAACGAAATTGATTCACTTATTCGTCCAAATTTGAGCACATAGCCTAACAGGTTAACATTGAAATATTGCAAAGGAACAAAATGTTGTAGTCGAAATTATTTCAACAAAATTAATCTACCTACCTTGATTTGTTCTGTCTTATAATCCTGCAGACTGTTGATTTTTGTTTTGGGAGACTATCCCACAACAAAAGATCTCGTTTGAGAGACAGAGTGCCGGTTAAATTTTAATCGTAGTTAATTCCACGAGAACCAATCATGGAAGCCGTCTTTTCAAAAAAAAAAACGCATTCTCTGATTGGTCTCGTGAAATTAATCACGATTAAAATTTAACCGGCTTTTGTGCAACATGGCCAAAGACTAGTCTATCTGTCGTTTATTTACCGACACGAGATTTCAGCTGTCTGTCTTGAATTTTGATTCTGAATTATTCACTATTATGAAGTCAACTATAAAGTTCTATTGACCAATATAAGAATACAAGTTGCAGATTTAAAAATCAGATCATGAGCGAGTTCCCCAGCTCACTACTTGATAACAGCTCTTAAATTCTTAAACACTGAAATTTTGTTCAAAAATGTTGTATCCATTACCGCGCTAAGCCGCCATTTCGTAATGTTGTGACTCCGAAGCTCCCTGGCCAATCAGAGAGCAGCTATACTTGATCGGTCCATCTCCAAACTCATCGCACCTTCTCATTGGTCGATACGACTTCAGCCTAAAAGGTAATTCAAAATCATTCAAATCATTCAAAATCATTTCAAAATCATTCAAAAATGAAGGTCTTGGGATTTTTCAGGTTTTTCAAGCTTAATATCAGGCTAATTAAGAGATCAACGATTCAGTCCTTATAATAGAGGGAAGCAATTTCCTTGTAATTGAGACAGCCAAGGGTGTCGTGTAAGGAAAATATTGATTTAATCAAGAGCTAACCAATGAGAGAGAAACGATTGTATCGTCATGACAACAGCCATTTGGGAGCAGTGTGAGAGAGAAATGAATCAATCACAAACTAACCAATGAGAGGGTAGCAATAATTCAGTTGCCATGACAACACTCAAAGGGAGAGTCCAACCAATCACAATCCAACCAATGAGACACTAGAGATTGCGTCAGCATGAAAACAGCCAATGTGGGTTTATATCCAAATGCAAGCAGTTGAATGAAAATAGGCTCTTGAAAATAGGGTTGGGTAGGGGAGAATTAATCCAATCACAAGCCAACTAATAGTACAATAGAGAGCTAACCAATAGGGTAGTAGCAATTCAATCGTCATGAGAAGATTTAAGGGAGAATTTGATCAAATTTATAACAAGTTAACCAATGAGACACTAGCGATTGTGTTATAATGACTACAGCCAATGAGAATGAAAACCAGCTTGAAGAATGATATTGATGTTATTGGAATATTCGAACGTAAATCATCGTAGCTCTAGATGTACATCAAGATACATCAATCGTACCCCTTGTTCAATAGATTGATCAGAGAGTGGCTATTCGGTCTTCTTTCGGAGGCGGTTGAAGCTATGTTTTTTGTTGTTCAGTGGGAGATCACATTTCTCAAATTCTAAAAGTTATTTTAATTACTATTTTTCTGTTGATAGCTTTCATTTTATTCTTTATTTGTTGTATGACTTTTATTTTTGTTTCTCAATGCTTTGTATTTCATTCCCTAGTTATAATTACTGGATACATTATGTAAGGAATTCGATAAACTTTTTTTACTATAAGAGAGTTTCTAGGGTCTGCAGCAACTTCTCCATGCGTACAGGGAAGCTTCCCTTGCATGAGAGTATTTATTGCCAAGAGAATTGAATGTATATAATATTCATAATTTTATTATTTATTATTGTTAGTTTATGATCTAGATGATTATTATTATTTTGTATGCATTGTTTTTGGCAATAAAGTTTATTATTATATTATCATTATTATTAGATATGAGTAATTATTATGAATTTACCAAATAAAACATGAGAATCGTTATCTAGGAAGTTGACTGTAAAAATTGAAGATTTCCAATCTCTACAATATTTGTTATGATCTTAATTTCCAATACGGTACGCAGAATACTTTCTATTCAGATCTCCCTACCCTTTCAACACGCCCTGTTATAGTTATTACGAACTCATCAATTCAATACAGGACTTTCCTTGCGAGTCGGAACAAATTGAAATAATGAAATTGATGACCTCAGTCCTATCCTAATCCCATCTGGGATTGTGACTTATCGCGGTACTATAATCAACTGCCAGCGACCTCTTGACCTGAAAGGTGTTTTGGTCGATCTGCTAAGTACCTTTCAAGTCCTCGGACTTATTTTACAACTTTCGCCGTTTTATTCCCGCCGTACCAATAGCTCCAGTTTTATGTGTTGTGTACTATTGTTGGGTAATGAGTATTAATTATCTTTCATCATTAGGCAACACCCAAGTACGATATTTTTTAAGAGCCTAACTTACTAGTCGTTTTTGAATAAGTGAGAGAATTCTCAAATTATTTTCTACTCAAGACAAACTCTTCAGAAAAACATCTAGTAATAAAAGTCAGTAGAACTGGAATGTTATATTCAAGTTTATGGAATAAGATTAGTACTGCTCAGTTCAACCCAAAGAGTATATAAAATCACTTCACTTATATGGTCTACTTTTTTCAAATTAATAAAAACAATATAAAAACTTGTAGTACCAATTTATTAAAACATTTTAAAAACTTTAAATCATTTTAACGACTAGCTTCGACCATTGGCCATTTTCAAGTTAAAATGTTTTAAAGTTTTTTAAATGTTTTAATAGATGTTTTACAAGTTTCTATATTGTTTTTATTAATGTGAATTCATTACAATCTATACTTTATGATTCAACCGTAGTCTTTAAATGTGTTTTTTATTAGAATATCAGTCTGGATAATCAACTCTCCAGAATAACTGTATAATCGACACTCTTAGGTAAACGCACACAGATCGTCATCGGACGGTCGGCACGCATCGGACGGATCGGAAAATTAGATTAGATGCTTTGTTTTCAATTGGAGTGCGCATACCTATCCGCATCCGTTAGGTATGCGCACTCCAATTGGAAACAATGCATCAAATAATTATAATAATCCGATCCGTCCGATGCGTGCCGTCCGTCCGATGACGATCTGTGTGCGTCTACCTTTAGGGAGAATGTATCGGTCTCATAAATTAATAACTTGTTTGAAAATACAAAATATATTTTATCCCCTTACTTAGATATTGTCCATAACCACATATTCATTTATTTATCATATAGACTTATCTAGAACCATAGATTCATCTATCAAAATCGAGATGCCGGTTTCGGTAAATCGAAGTTTACCAGATTTTTATAATCTGAACTGAACCGATATCTCGGTTTTTAATGGTTCTGTAGTTGGACACTACTTATTGATCTAATGATTTTATTCAGTGTAGATATAATTTGCTGAAAACAATATACTAGAGATATATACACGTGAAACAATAACAATATACACGTAAATGGAGCAATATTGACCTTTGAACTTCTATTATTCTACGATTACCATAAAGAGCCTCCACAAATATAGATTCTAAGAAATCAAAAATGCTCTCGCGTGAACTCAAATCCATCAAAACAGAGTCTTGATAACAGAGTCTTGATTATTATATTGAGATCTAAAAACGAATGAACACTACAATTTTACTACTTGAACACTACCAGATTTTTATAATCTGAACTGAACCGATATCTCGGTTTTTAATGGTTCTGTAGTTGGACACTACTTATTGATCTAATGATTTTATTCAGTGTAGATATAATTTGCTGAAAACAATATACTAGAGATATATACACGTGAAACAATAACAATATACACGTAAATGGAGCAATATTGACCTTTGAACTTCTATTATTCTACGATTACCATAAAGAGCCTCCACAAATATAGATTCTAAGAAAATCAAAAATGCTCTCGCGTGAACTCAAATCCATCAAAACAGAGTCTTGATAACAGAGTCTTGATTATTATATTGAGATCTAAAAACGAATGAACACTACAATTTTTGGGTGTAGAATTAGTTAGCATTAATCTATTGACAATTGTAGTATTCTATTTGTTGTATTTATTCTGTGTCTACTTTTGCTGTTATCATTAGTAAGGCTAGGCGCACACCAGTTAGTCAAGACAAGACATGATCAGACACGTTTAGTCACAATACTTCACATAGTTGCTTATGAAGACATGTCTAATTGCAATGACTTATCAGTGTGAGTTGCGTCATAAGCAACAATGTGAAGTATTGTGACTAAACGTGTCTGATCATGTCTTGTCTCGTCTTGACCGACTCGTGTGTGCCTAGCCTTATAGTTTGACGTTGTAATGCATCTGATGTTCTCCTCTGCGACTGTAATTAACATTTATATATTTATTTATTTACTATTCACTACCTACAACAAGTTATCTTTGAATACAATCGAAATACATCAATATTCAAGTGAAATCCGATTTGAAAGACCAATACCAATCGATGTTCAGTAGGAGAAAGTTTAGCCTTTGATATTTCTAATTGCGATTTGGGTAGACATCTGGTGAACGAGTGGTAGGCTATATGTAGCGGATACTTCTTGTTATCGACCATCAACGCCTCCCCAATTTAGAAAACAGAGAGGGAAGTAAATGCTGATCCAATTTGGATTTAGTATCCAAAGTTAACGTTTCCTCCAATGTATTTCTGCTACTGTAGAAACGATCAAAACGTAGACTATATAGCTACTATTACCGTTACAATAATATTTTATTAGGTTATTCGAATAACTGTTCAATAACTGTGGAAATTGGACTTTTTGAAGTGAAAAGTGAAATCTTAACCTCATTCTTTTTTGAAACTTTTATTTGTAAGAATTTGGGAGAAGACAGTTTTGGGCTATGCATGTTGTCTTTTCCCAATCATATTATATATTATAATTATGATTTGTGATTGTCAATAAAATAAATGAATAATAGTTCATCACCTTCTAGTTTGTGAGTTCTGAGATATTTCTCTATATTAATTTATTTATAAAAAAACATTATAGTACCCTTTTTTGAAAAGTTATCAATACAAAATATAAGATTAAGATCACAAATTAATATTCTTTATACTAGTAGTTCTGCGAACAGTAGACCTCGCTCATGAATAGCCTACAACATTCAAACTAAGGGCCATTAAAAAAGGCCATCAAGAAGGGTCATTAAGAAAGTATATTTGTGAAGATTTATCCATGTCATCTATTATTTTCTCCATTGAGAGTGCTAAAGACATTGTTTCCAGGGACACCAGACTTATAAATGTCTCTCAAGGAGGTACCTTCATATCGTCCACATATTTACAATATTACAAATTTTCTGACAATTTATTATAAAAAATCGGTCAACTGACAGAAGAATGGAATATGCTGTAGGAAATTTAGACTATGAATCGTCTCACAGACGATAGTGAGACGGAAATGATTCTAAATAACATGGGTTTGTTGGTGACAATCTATGACAGAATATCTATGACAGTTGCTAATAATGTTTTTCATGAAAAGTGGATTCAATGTTATAGCGGCTTGTTATGCCTATGCAGAATGTTTATGCTCACAAGTCGGTTTCCGATCTCATACTAAAACGAAAACAAGAGCTAACTAAGGGCCCTTTAAATGCCCTTTAAGCTGTGATGTCTCCGGCCGGTTCGGTAGGTCTAGAAACTATTCATCTATGAAACAGGGAAATATCGTGTTGAAAAGGGAAGAAGAAATGGGTGCAATCAAGTGGGAAGTTTTCTTCAATTAATAAAATTAATACAGTATGATTTGGAGCGGCTCAGACGTTACAAGGTTCACCGCTGACAAATCTTGTCCTCTATCGATAGCATTCCAACGATACCATTCATTCAATACAGCACATTTTAGAACGGCACAATTTATATTAAAACCGGAGGCCTTATCAAAAATCGTTGGACATACTTTTCTGCGCCTTGTTTCAAAGATCTTGCATACCAAATTTCATCCAAATTGGACAATAACTGCGACTGTAACTGCGGTACAAACAAACAAACAGACAAAAGCCGATCGAGTCGAAACTAAGACCTCAGCTTCGCTTCGGTTAATTATTCATGCTTGTGGGCACCGTTCAACTTCACAGGATTAGGACCAAACCATATCAGGCGTTTTAAGACGGAGTTTTTAAGAGTCGGCAGAGCAGGAAGCTCTACGATTGGCTGATTGAGTTGGCGCCTGAAAACGCTTGAGAAAACGTATTAATGTGGTCTGACCCTTATTCTATTATAACTTTCAAGACTGACTTGGTATCACAACTTTCATTGATACGATATAATTTGAACGGGATTTTCTTATTTCTCTGCTTAGCGTAGCTTAAGCTAGATTCTCACATATTAGTATGTGTCCAGTCACTACCTCCGTAAACAAAGCCATAGTGCATTCGTGTGACGTCAGCACAGGTAGGGCTCCTACACCAATAACACACAAGCAGATAGATCAGCTGAAATAAACGAATTTTCATTGGTGTAGGAGCCCTACCTGTGCTGAAGCACTGCCGTCTCTATACAGTATAGAGACGGCAGTGGCTGGAGTCACACGAATGCACTGTGGCTTTGTTTACGGAGGTAGTGTAGTGGTCCAGTAGAGTGAAAGATATTATTTCCCGTAGTTCTAATGTGACTATTCATACTCGCTTGGCTGGGCTGAGTGGAAATAGTCCTATTTTAGAACTAATGGGAACAGTATCTTCACAGTACCTGACACGTACAATGATATTTTACACCTGTTGCTCTCACCTAAATAATATATTGTTTAACAGTGTACATTTGAATAAATAAATACTGATACTGGGAAACCTAGCTCAATGGAACAATGGAAGGCAACTCCATAGAAATTGTAATTTAGGAGTTTGAATGATTACCGTAGGTCTATTGATAATCATAGATGTCAGTTAGATCTGTGATACTATCCAGGAGTTCATTTAGATTTTTCAAAAAATAGACTGAGTTCAATTCAAAATATTCTCATAGACTCTACTATTGTAAAACTCGTGAAACGAAGTCGGTCTTGTTGATCTCTTTTTTACCCAAAAGTGGTATAATAAAATCTACTGTAACTGGTAACTCTACCAATTAATAGAGGAGAATTATTATGAACATGAAAATGGATGGCGATTTTAGGATGGCGATTCTAGTATTCTACAGTAATACTGAAACTCACTCTTGAGGAGAATGTATTGAAGTCAGAGCCCTTGAGAAATTTCCAGTAGACCGATCTGAAATGATGAGTAGTTAGATTGTAGACTACCAATTAAAATATTTCCTCAATTCTAGTAGATGATTAAATTTATTGTATTCCTATCATGGATTCATGTCAACTGTTAACGTTATCAGTGAAGCATGGAATATTGCAAGTAATTCTAATCACTCGTAAATGATTGTATTCAGATATACAAAGCTGAAGCATTTGTTGGAACATTAAAACGCTCCATGTTTGTAGATTTGAAGGTTCCTATAGAACGTACAAAATGAGAGGCACAATAATAAATTAGTCTGGCCATGTTATGTAAATAAATGGTCTTGTGGGAAAGGAGAGAGAGAGAGATTCCGAGAGTCAATCCAGTCCAGGTCACAATCCATTACAAGGAAATGTTTTCTTAATGATTCCCACACATTTAAGTACCGCGATTAATTTCGTTGACAGAGTAATGACTGTACATGAAATGCATCTTGGAATATTGCAGTTAATTGGAAGGAAGGACGGAGTTTAATGGGCATGGAATTGAATTGTCAAGTCATACACCTAGAATATATTCTAGAATATAATCTAGGTACATTGGTCATATACAAAGGATGATCAAACATTGGAGTAGGTGGACCACATGTTATTCTAGTAAGTTATCTTTTTATTCCACTAGTAGTTCTGTGAACAGTAGACCTCACGCAGTATTCTCATCTACCTGATTGAAACTATAGACATTATATGGAAATAAAGCAATAGACTGGCTTCTCCACACATCTGTGTAATCACTTGTCAGCTGATTTATTATGAAAAATTCTATAGTCTGATTTTTAATCTAGTATTGGCGTATGAAGGAGGCTCCTTCTTCCTTTTATATTATCCTTGAAATGCGAAATTTCCAAAAACCTTGTATATACGTCGACGCGCAATTACAAAAGGAACATACCTGTCAAATTTCATGAAAATCTATTACCGCGTTTCGCCGTAAATGCGCAACATATAAACATTCAAACATTTAAACATTAAGAGAAATGACAAACCGTCGACTTGAATCTTAGACCTCACTTCGCTCGGTCAATTAAGAATAAGTTATAGATATTGAGTACGGTACCAGTAGTTGAAATAATTTATTTTTAAGGAAGCAGTTGCCTTCAGATTCGCATCAGTAAGTTATCGTCCAGATATGTTATATCGTTCGTAAGTTATCGTTATAAGATAACTTAAGATATTCACCTTCTAACTCCCATTGAACAGGTGAATTTCCTCCAATTTCGCAAAATATTATTTACGAGTTTGTAAATCGCTTTCCGATTTTTTGGAACTCACGTAAATATATACCACTAATTTCTCATCATTAACATTTTCATCACCCACACATAAGCCTGGAGCTTATGAGGACATAACCATCAGAAAAAGCTTATTCCATCAGAATAAGCTTGGACTATTATTAAAATGTGTCTATTGTCTGTTAATATATACACCCTGAACTTTATATTCCGAACCCTATTGGTGAAGAAGCGTAATATGGATAGGCTATCATGGATGTTACTAAAAATCCAGAATAATGTAAGCCGGACATCTAGAAAATCTTGATTTAAATATATGATTTTATATTTTTCAATTTAATATTTTCATGGGCTACTTGAATTAATTTTAATTTGAATGTGATTCTCTGTGAATGATTATTCAATAATAAGGCTGTGCAAAGGCTAAAAAAACTTTCTACTGGTGATATTTTTCAAAGTTTTTCGATTTTGTATCATCAAGCTATCAAAATGAAAACATTTTTTCAGAAAAACATTCTTCTCCAATCATCACTTTATGAGATATGAGCACCTAAAGTTTAAATTTTTGGGACAGAACATTTCAAAATCCGTAGGAGATAAATCCGTGAGATTCAGAGGATAAATTCCTCATGGTATTGTTGATGAATAAAACAACATTTTTTTAAAATATCAATTTTTGAGAAAGTTATTCAATTTACCAGAAATAACTAGACTAGAAGTTATTTATTAAATAATATTAAAGGTCTTTAAGTGAAACAGGACGATTTCAACTCGTTACTAACTCTTTGAAAAAATGTTTTATTTCAATTAAATGGCCATGAATATGAACATACATAAAAGTTTATATTCTACGCTGAAAATAGATGTTCCAAAGTGTTAGCATTACAGTAGCTCTTTTTCAGCTTTTTCAGAGTAGCTCTTTCATACTCTAAAAAAATAAAAACTAGGTACAAATGTGATAAATCCCCGATTTTATGATCATCCAACACATTAAAGTTTGTCTTCTGATTCCACTAGGAAAGTTTTCATGAGTGTAAATTCATGACTATTTTATCCAGCAAGCTAATTCTCCATCTGCTTCGGTTGGACTCTAGATTCATATTCTCCTCGGTGAAGTAGATGAAAATTGAGCATGACAAGCGAATGTACGAAAATAATAGCTGAAATTAAGACAGTATGCAGGAAGACTGGGTCTAACATACATATAGAGGCTTTGAATATATCGTTTAGAGCAGCAGACATTGTTCAAAAAATGAGTTGACGTAATATCCGACACCTCGTCCTCGTCCTTTCACTTTTACCTGGGATTCTAACTCAATTACAGAAGATCTGAAGCTATTGGTATGGAATTGAGCATTGCACATCAAGAATTGTTACATAAAATACGGATTTTATACATAAAATGATGGGATTTACTTAGACATTTGATGAGTGATAAAATAGATTGGTTTTAGCTACGGTGTGTCGTGCTTTATGAGAGAATGGAACTGAAATGTTCCAGGTTCAGAAAAATCTCAATATTAATGGACCTTAAATTGAGGGAGTTAACAAATCAATGACACAGTCGAATATTTCTATAAAAATATATTTTAATGATACAACAGTAGGCCAATTCAATATATGTGATATGGGAGGGGATCGGTCACAGGCCTCACTTGAATTGGCCTACTGTTGTATCGTCAACATAGATTTTTCTAGAAATATTCGACTGTGCCATTAATGATTAAACTCCCTTAATTCAAGGTCCATTATTATTGAGATTTTGAGGAGCTGGAGAAATTAGTATCCTCCTTCAATTAGTATCCTCCAACTAGTACTAATCAAATCCTGATTTCCAAGAACACAAACGACACAACATGTAATGCTGAATAAAATTCGTTCTTCAATCTCCACAAAAAAACAACCAAGACACTGTTCTCTAAAGCTGCATATACAAACTTGCAGTGACAAGCCAGGGTCAAGATCGAAACGTTTTTTCAGACGAGTCGACAGGACAGGAAGATCTCTGATTGGCTGATTGGGTTAGAGTTTGGTGATCAGCTGATAATCAGCCAATCGGAGAACTTCCTGTCCTTGCAGAAAAACCGCTCCAGTTGGCTTGGTCTTTACAAGCGCTGTGCGAAAAACGCGCGTTTCTCAAACAAGAATTAATTTGCCAAAATTACGGTGATCGAGATCAGAGCGCGAGCTTGCCAAGATCAATTGTTGTCGACGGGAGCTTGGCCAGTTTCATTGCGCGCTAACCAGTATCGCGCGACCTGCGATCATCTTGTGTACGTATCGTTTGTGTATTGCGCAGAGCGTAAGTCTATACGCAGCTTTAGGCTATAATTCAGAAGCATCTAGAACGATTTGTCAGATTTGGAAATAATCTCGAATTGTTCATTAGCCAATTGAGAATATTTTTCAAAAGTATTACCATAGAGTAAAGATAATGTTTAATAGATTTTTTCTCTGGTATTTCTGTATTGTTCTGAAGGTGCATCGTACAGCTGATGCTATGCTTATTACCTATATCTATATCTATCTGTTTCTGTATTAATATACGAGCATTATAGTAGGCCTACTCGTAATAAGCAATATCGGGAACCGAGCTTCGCTCTGGAGTACTAAAGCATAAAACATTTATTACGAAAGAAGAAATTATAATAACATTCATACAGAAAATAATGTTCTATCTAATCACAGTAAATTGAGATTAATTCCCAGAGGAATGCGAAAATTTCCCTCACAAAGGCCCAGTTGCACAAAAGCCGGTTAAATTTTAGTCCTGATTAACTTCACGTGAACCAAATCAGAGAAGACCATTTCAAAAAGATGGATCTACTGGGATTAATCAGGATAAAAAATAGCACGGCTTTTTTGCAACCGGCACTAAGTACCTGATCGAATGATTACAAGAGTTCAACAGTTGAGTCATAATTTTGACACAGTCCCACACACATGAACTCGCTCACTCACTTCCATCACCAACAGACGACGAAATAATTAAAATAATTATTATCAGCTGTTTTTCCAAGGATGAATAATAATTATCCTTTTAATGTCCTTCAGCGAGTTTTTCCAGGGATGAGACCTAGTGCAATCGAGTCTTTATATTATAAACCCACTATGTTCTGAATTTCGTGAGAATCGTTAGAGCCGTTTTCGAGATCCGGTGAAATACAAACATATAAACATCTAAACATCCAAACATCTAAACATATAAACAGAAGTTGCTAGTTTAATAGTATAGGATAGTATCAGCTGATGAAAAGTGGAATTTGCATGTTCGTGACGCATAAGTCTGTATACGCACCTATACTTAATGAACAGAGAATTATAGTGCATTTCATGACTAAACAGCTATATTATGCTTGCCAAAGTGTAGCGTCATCTCATATAAAAATAAAGCTGTCCTTATCAAACACACTGCGAACATCTGAAGATTATTCTTCCTACTTCTATCATACATTCAAGCCCTTCTATCTAATTACCTTGGGCTAGGAGTCTTACACCCGGTTGCACAAAAGTCTGTTAACTTTTAATCCAGATTCGATACCACGAGAAGTAATCAGAGAGTGCCTCTTCTCAGAAAAACCTTCTCTGATTGGTTCTCATTAAACTAATCAAGATTAAAATTTAACCAGCTTTTGTGCAACCAGGCCTTAGCCATGAAATGCACTATTGTCTTGAGAGACAAACGGTATATAGTGATCTGTCAGTTGAACTAAATGATCTCATGGGAAATGAATGATCCCGATTGATTAATTTCGATCAATCGAAGATTCGATTCAAGAGATAAGAGTTACAACTCCACACTCCCCTGTCACCAAGGTGAATGCTATCACTACACTTGACTTTTCACAATCTAGGTTTCTCTGAAGACATGCTACTTGGCCTCATTTTGTCTTTTATTGGTCTCAAGTCGTGTTGATTGTAGAGCGTGAGTCGGTGGTTTTTAACGAGACTGTAGCCTACTCAAGTTCAGCATCACGATGACAAGTTTAGTCCAAGTTTAGATCTGTAAGCACAATAAATTAAACCGTGAAGCCGTTAGAGAACTATCAAGTTACGATCAAATAAAAGCGATTAGTCTTGCCAAATTGATTCTCTAGTCGAAGATTGAAACTCGATTTTGAAAATAAGGTAGTTGAGGCGATTTATAGCACTGTGAGATTTTTACATCTCTTCAAACATGTCTTAGCCCTTAGAACACTGGAAATAAACACTTTTAATATTGAATGAAAATTTGAATGTAGCCCACAATGGATAATTATTTTGAATGGTGATACGGTAATTGTGCAGAAATTTTACAACTCTTATAAAACTGCTATTTGTAGGGGTACTGAAAGTATTGAATTGAAACACAATACAATATCAAGTGTATCCTTTATTTTATCATAACACGATTAGTTTCAAATTTTCAAGAGCCATTTCCATGTCTAAATCACTTGAAAATAGTACTGATACTTGTACAGTATTTCGATGGCTCAATGACGTCCAAACAGTCCTGGAAACATCATAGGAAGTGAGAATAAAGCAGGAACAAGGGGAGCAGATAGAGATTGGCCGTTTTCGCACTTATTACCGGCTCTTTGACGGCACGACACGACACGACAGGACAGGGAGCTCTCCAATTGGCTGATTAGTTCGACGTATCACGGCACAGCACGACAGGACAGGACAGGGAGCTCTCCGATTGGCTGATTAGGTCGACACGACAGGACAGGGAGCTCTCCGATTGGCTGATTAGGTGGACACGACAGGACAGGGAGCTCTCCAATTGGCTGATTAGGTCGACGTATCACGGCACGACACGACACGACAGGACAGGGAGCTCTCCGATTGGCTGATTAGGTCGACACGACAGGACAGGGAGCTCTCCGATTGGCTGATTAGGTCGACACGACAGGACAGGGAGCTCTCCGATTGGCTGATTAGGTCGACACGACAGGACAGGGAGCTCTCCGATTGGCTGATTAGGTCGACACGACAGGACAGGGAGCTCTCCGATTGGCTGATTAGGTGGACACGACAGGACAGGGAGCTCTCCGATTGGCTGATTAGGTCGACGTATCACGGCACGACACGACACGACAGGACAGGGAGCTCTCCGATTGGCTGATTAGGTCGACGTATCACGGCACGACACGACACGACACGACAGGACAGGGAGCTCTCCAATTGGCTGATTAGGTCGACGTATCACGGCACGGCACGACAGGACAAGAGCTCCTCTGATTGGTGATTAGATTGACATATATTGAGAAACAGCCAATTGGAGAGCGTTCTGTTCTGTCGTGTCTTGCCGTGCCGTCGATGCATCGGTAAATGTGAAAACGGCCTTTTATGGAGAGACTTGATGTTGGAGGTCAAAGTTCATGATGAACTGTAGCATGGATAGTAAGTTGTACATAATTTTAAATTCTTTCACGGTAGCCTAGATGGAAATTGTTTTTCTTATTCTCGTTCATAAACTGCTTCATAGTCCAGCAACCTTACTACACAAATTACATCGATACTTACATTCATAGAAATGAAAGTATGCTCTCAAACACTCAAAGCAGGCCTACATCAGATATGCATGAATTTCAAACTGAAATTAGTCTGCCAAGAGAGACTGTAATTTCATCCGTACATCGACTCTGTATTACATCCTGCTGAGATGTTTCCTACCTACAGCCACAGAGAAGAAGTATTCCTCCCACTTTGTGCTACAGCCTACAAATCTTCTTTACATAGGCTATATCTACTAAAGATGCTTTGGAGATGATCTATATTCCAGTAATAGCTCAAATATGGATTCAAAGAAAGTCGTCATTGAGAAAGAAAGAAGGAATAAATGCATTGAGTTTATACTGTTGGTAAGCTTACTATAACTATATATACAGTATAAACAGCTATCTTACTATAACTGTATATATATAAACAGCTATAGCTATATTGGCTCTCCACTAACATTCTACTGTCATCATTGTTTTAATAGGATGCATTGGTGTTATTTATTAGAAATTCTGACAGTTTAAGGTGAATTTTACCATGTAACTGTCTAGGATTGAATAAAAAAAAACACAGTAATATAGTAATATTATACAAGGAATTCTATTATAGCTGTCATCCCAGGAGGAGGCGGATAATGTACCGTATTTCGTTTAGTGTATTTCCATGTACTCATTCATATCAGTGGAATTGAACGGTAGAAAAGAGGTGTCGAAAAGCATTAAACAGTTTTATACCGTGAAAGTCGTCCAAAACGGCGTGTAATTTTCAGTTGAAAAGGTGAACTAGACAATTTGCTATATTATAGAGAGCGTTACTGGGAAATGCAACAGTTCACTTTAAGTTTGAGCGGAAGACGCAAACCCAAAGAACGATGCATTGGTCGTTGCATCGTTGAATATTTTTGTGAAAAAAATAAAGTTTAACCTTCCGGTAGTCGCGCCCGAGTTGTATTTAGTACAACATCCAATTTTCCAAGTGTTATGTACTCTGTTTACTGTCAAAATATATTAATTAATTGTACATTTACTTTTTCCATCTTCTTGGATTATTTTACGCCTATGAACATTTGGATTATTACCATTTCATAGCCCGATAAGGTACATCAAGCAAAGCCATCAATTCAGTGTTATTGGTTCGTTGACAGTCTCCGTATACAGTCTTTCCCTATCATATTCATGCACTGTCGCGACTAAATGGCACCTAAAGACTGAACCATTGCTTGGTTGATACTGCAACTCAGTGGAGTGATAGGGGGAAAGTTTTGGAATGCATAGGTGACTCATTCACTGACACCACCCCATTTTAATAGTTTTGTGCAGCAAAAAAACTGACACTGTTGTACTTTTTACAACAGCGCGACTGCCGGAAGGTTAATTTTTTTTTTGAAGAGCACTAATATTTTTTCAAGTACCTATTGGGCTCTAAAGAAGGGTTCACACACAACAGTGACAGTGGAAATATAATTCCCATAAGTTCTAATGGTATTATTCATACTCACTCGGCCGGACTGAGTGTGAATAGTCCAATTAAAACTCGTGAGAATTATATTTTCATTGTTTACCGTCACTCTTGTGTCCGAATCCAGCTTTATCCTTCTCACTGGAAACTTTGGGTCTTTGATCAACTTTCATCAATGATTTGATTCCTTATTGGAATTTTTTCAGACTATCTAATATTTTATGAAAGATATGACTTATAAAATCATCAAAGATCGTTGATCAAATAAATATATGATCTGACTGTGTGAAGGTGAGCGTGCACTAGGTTGGTGGAGCGGCGCGGCGCGCAGGAGAGCGGGAAATGGAAGGTCCGTGCACTACGAGTGCGGCGCGGCGCCGTTTTGGACTAGTTAGTGGTGACGTAAACTTGTCAATTGCGATTTGAATTAAGACATAGTTGTTGAAGCTAGAGTTCTAATTGAAGTCAGTTCTAATTTGAGGTTGTGATGAAGTGGCAGACGTGAGTGATGGATGACTCAGATGAAGAAATAATGTTATTTTTGGCAGTTGTGGATGAAGCAGAGAAAGAGGAACTATCAAGGAAAAAAGAGAAAATGTTGGTACATCCCATTAACTTACCGTAATCGTAGGTAATTGATTAGAATGCGAACTGGAAGACGACAGAACAGCAGGCTGTTTACTAAAGCAGAGGTCGAAAACAGCCGAGCCCTCACGTAGTTACCCGAGCGCGGAAAAATTCCGACCTACCCTCCGTGCACTAGGAGTGCGGCGCGGATCTCGAAAAGTCTCTGGACTCCTAGTGCACGGAGGTACGTACACTTGATCACATGTATTTAATCACAGGTCGAAAATTCTCCGCGCCGCGTCACGCTCTACTCAATGAAGCCCTAATACTTGGATTTTATTCCTCTTATTTCCTGAGAGAAATACTTTCTAATTGATGATGAAATTCCATCTATTCTATTTCTTTGATAGTAACAAAATTTTGAGCAGAAATATTTTGTCAAGAGGAAAAACCCTGAGGAATTGAAATATATAACAAAGGAACAAGTTAAGGTATTTGAATATCTTTATTTAAAAAAACTTCTGTCTCATCAATTGAAAGCAATAGTGAGTATTTAGCAATAATAGAAAATATGCAACAAATCACATAGATATAAATGTATTTCACAACAAATTTCTAGCATCAAAAATAAAATAGGCACACAATGAATTGGTTCTATGAGAACATGGGCACTTAATGGTTACACTAAAGGCTAACTATTACTACACAATCATCATAGGCAAAATATATCACTAAAGTATAAATGAATATTTTTTACAATATAATTTATATTTTTATGAAAGAAACTGAAGGTTTGCTATGAAATTGCGTTTTGATTCTTGCATTGTGAAGCTTGTGGAATTCTCAATATTTTATTGGATAGGTAAGGGAGGTATCAGTAGAAAATTACTCTCAACAGTCTAAAAAAACATGATTCTTAGAGGCTATACTGAATACATGTGACATCATAATCATGATATCATTGTATTATTACATCTTGAATCGTAATTAGATTAAATTTTTTTTTTAAATTCTAGAGTTCAGAGCCATTAATAGTTTAGAACACGGGAAATCACAAACTCCAGAAAATGTGAAATATCGACTGGTCTGAGAAAACGGAGCATCTATTACTATTGTGATAAGAGATTCAACAACCTGACAAAACATTAATATATTCTAATTATTATTAAACGAAATCCCAATTAAATGCTGTAAATCACCCCGAAGACTTCTGCTACTGCAAATATTGACAACAAGGTAAACAGCTAGATGGAAATTCGATGAGCGCTACTATACAAAAATTAGTTGTCAGCCCGGGAATCGAACCCAGTACCTTCTAATTGCCGGTCAGGAATGCTTACACTTACACCAAACATAATCTCTGGATAGCAGCGCCAATTTTATACAAAGCCAGAGCGGCCAGCCAGTCTACAGATGGAAATAAAATGCAATTTCCAATTTATTTCCATCTGTAGATTAATATATTCTGTAAATCTACATCCAATGATCATTCAAAATATTTTAGGACATCGGAAAAATAGACTGTCATGTTTATTTTCAAGCAAGGACCTAAAGTAGGTAGTTCAAAGGCATCAGTAGAAAAATAACTGTTTACAATACAAGTTGCTCTGTGAATTTATTTGATTTCAATTTTTGAATATCAACAAGTTGCGCAACTATTCTATAATCACAGTGGGTAGCTTTTTCAGAATAAAGAATAGAAATTGAATGAAAACTTGAGTATTTCTCTTCAGTGTTATCAGTTTTTTTATTGAATTTAGCATAATATTCATCAGAAATATTATTTAATCCCCCCACTATGAAAATTTTGAAAGATTAGACTGCTATAATTAGCTAAATAAGAACAGTCAAAGCCGTTATAATATACAAAATATTTTTGGCATGAAGTTCATTGGCTATTTACCAGCTATTTCTAATACAAAAAATAAATTCTACAATATTCTATCAAAAATTGGGAATAACCTTCAAATTTATACAATAGACATAAGCACTAGACTTGTACTTCACAGCAAGTAGGCTAATAATATAATATGTACAGCGAAAGTTTAACAGTAACAAAACCTTCGAACTTTGAAAAATTAATGCTTATTGAAAAATCTGGTGTACCGCACCCACACAACTTTCCTTGCCGTTATGAAAATTGATCACCTGACGCTAGTGTTCACGCGCATCTCAAGTCTACTATTCAAAGATGAGCCAGCTGGTGACAGGACTATAACGCTGGAGACACACGAGGTCTGCTATCTCTTCATACTGAATCATTTAATAGAATCAACAGTTGCAGACAGTTTCCAATTGAATAATCACATTTTCTCAAATTTCGAGCTTATTTTCAATTTTAGGTGAAAATGTTACTGAACATTTATTGTAGAGATTCTCATACTCAATCTTTTCCATTTGCAATTTTTTGTTTAAATTGTATTGGAAGCCAGATAATTGAAAATCTGAAATAAAACTTTGCATAGATGGGGCGAAGCTCTTGAAATTTTTACAGATATGGGACTTGTGGCAGTTGAAAGAGCTTATCAATGACTATTTTAGGTATAAATTTAATCAAAATCGTTGGAGCCGTTTTCGAGAAAATCGCGAAAACCCCTGTTTTTGACAACATTTTCGCCATTTTAGCCGCTATCTTGAATAGCATTTGATCGAAATTGTTCGTGTCGGATCCTTATAGGGGGTGGACCTCAAGTTCCAAATTTCAAGTCATTCCGTTAATTGGGAGATGAGATATCGTGCACACAGACACACATACACTCATACATACACATACAGACCAATACCCAAAAACCAATTTTTTGGACTCAGGGGACCTTGAAACGTATAGATATTTAGAAATTGGGGTACGTTAATTTTTTTCGGAAAGCAATACTTTCCTTACCTATGGTAATAGGGCAAGGAAAGTAAAAATCAAATTTGAAACAAGAGTTGATCAATTATAACCAAGAATGTTTTGGTCGAGTACATTTCTGAATTAAATCAACAAGTTAATTTTAGTCTCTTCTCATGTAAACCAAAAGTAGATCTATTATGACTATCAGAGAAAAACTTATACATTTCGCTCAAATGAAGTCTAACTAAATCTTCACTGGGTTGAGAATAGGAAGAAATATTCAAGATAAAATACTACTGAAAATCATTTTTACTGCAGTTTTGATTTTTGAGAAATTTTATCGTTTCTTCCTTACATTCTGCATCATATAGAAAGTTTATGATCAACACTAATCTACAGTCACTATAATTAGCAATAAAGCGATTAGAAAACTGATAAGAAATGAGAATTTTTGCAAATTTAAATTGTAAAAGCTAAATAAGAAACAGACTCAACTTGATTAAATGTTATAATACTCAAGATCTATTATGGAATAAATTAATGAATGAACAAATAATAATGAGGACTCACAATATGAGCTAATAACTATACAACTTTTAAAAGAAACTAGAAAAAAACTATCCACCAATTTCATGAAAGTTCATAAAGTAGTAGATATAAGTAGTTTGAGCAATCGTTATACCTGACTAGTTTAAACTTTATAAATGAATAAACTAAAGATTTGATCTAAGATTAAACTAAAATTTTCATCACTATATTATCCGGGTTGTGTAGAGTAGCATAATGAAGGGTTATATGAATACATGAAAAAGAATGTCATGAGAGAAAAATATGAGATTAAAAAAGAATAAGTTGAGGTATTGTTCTAAAAGTAATTATCTAAAATTAATCTAAGACATTTGATCTAGCCAATTACTAGCATTTTCCGATTTAGAAGAACAAGAAATCCAAATCAAGACTTCAAGTTGAATCAATTAAAGAAATCAAAGTGAGAAATAGAAAAAAATATTTGAAATAAAGCATTTTTAAATAAATAGAAAAGAATGTTCAAATCAAAATATCATAGCTGACAAGAATAGATCGTAAACATTATTTGTAAAGTATACTTCTCAATATTTCATGAGATATTATGTACAAAAATCTTTGAAATATTTTTAAAATGAATAAATCTATAGAATAAAATTATTTTATGAACATTATAGGAAAGTAGAGTCTGACTCAGTTTGTAAAATAATCTAAAAAAAATTCTGAAAAGAAAAAGAAAAAACCTGCATTATGAAAAAATTCCTGGCATCAATCTTCTCACATAGATTTCGCACAAAGTTAGTAGGCTGTCTACTAACGTTGTATTTCACATACATGTATATGTTTATGTAGCTATATCACATGATTATTATTCTAACTCTTCTCTCACATTCCATCAATCTAATTTACATACGAGTATGTATCGAAACAAGTAGTGGAATAGGTACTTGAATTAAATTATACTAATCAAAATATTAATAAAATGAATAAACAAATAGTTCACTATCAAAACACATTTTAACTAATACAGAATTCCATTGTATTTCAACTTATGTAACATGTCGATAGTTACAAAATTTGATAGAAATATATATGATTCTACAACAAACAAGTCAGCGTTAAAATAGAAATTATCACTAGAGTTTTGGGCCATAGTCATACGTTAGAAAGCACGCTCAGTCATTAAAAGAGAATTGAAATTTCAGTCTACATGGTTCTATCATTTCTTAGGTGTATCTAAGTCCAAAGTCTATAGCAAGGTATTCCTACAGACCTTGTCATGTTTAGTATGATTCAGCAAAGTAATTATTAATGAATTTTCAAGAATACATCAATACAAGTCAGTATTAATGATGGAAAGAATTTGTTGAAAATATATTAAGTATTCAAGGTGACACAGTATAAGATATAATACCTAGGGCCGGTTGCACAACAGCCGGTTAAATTTTAACCGTGATTAATTTCACGAGAACCAATCAGAGAAGCCGTCTTTTCAATAAAGCCTTCTCTGATTGGTTATTGTGGAATTAATCACGGTTAAAATTTAACCGGCTTTTGTGCAACTGGCACTAAGTATAGTACGAACACAGAACATGGAGTCTTGAAATGTAGCATTGCATTGAAATCGTGAAAATACTTTTGAATTCTCAAAAATAATTCTGAATAGAGTGAAAACTTCATTGATAGAAGCATATTTAAAAACAGAGTTTGATGTAAAATATTTTTTAGAATTTGTACTTGAGTCCAAACTGGGATCAGACTTTAGTCTTGAGCTCAATAACAGTTTGATTACATTTAAACCAAGATTAGATTCAATTGAAACACATGATAATAAATGCGACGATTGCTTCTTTTAATCCTGGATTAAGATTAACTACGGTTAAACTGCTATCGAGTAAACGGGGATTAGGGTACAGGCAGTAAACTGTCGCAGATTTTTTCAGTAAAATGCCGCTCCAAAATGGGTAAAAGAATTAGAACTGATACTAAAAGTAAATTCGTACAGCTTTTGTTGGTGGGGAGTCCCTTGCGGGAAGGTCCCACCGCCTGAATATATAATTTAAGCATTCAATGGGCCTTACGACTGTCATACTTCAGCCGGTCACTAAGTGTCTCATCAGTCTCAGTGGAAATTGTCAATTTGTATAAGAATAAAATACATAATAAATTTAATCTAGACAATTTTGGCATGAAATTTTACTGTAAAACTCTGCGACAATTTTCTGACCGTAACTATGAAGTTTGAACACATATTCTTAGTTTTAAATAGGCAGAGCAAGATAAAT
>NC_052510.1:56784955-56852231 GCF_014356525.2 Nilaparvata lugens | reverse complement strand
TGTTAAGATCCAAGTGTATTTGTAGATTGTGGTGGAAGTAGGTGACCTACTTTGTTCAGGAAAAATAGATTCCTGTCATATAGAATAGAAGTTGTGTAAACTATATTTGGGAAAGTGAATTTTGATATTCTGAATGGAGTTAGATTTATTTGATCGATAAGTTAATCATTTTCTGGTGATCTGATTCATCATATATCAGTATAATATATCTTTTCTAAGTCTAGAATTAGAATTTTTTTTTATCTACAAGTTAATCATTTTTCGGCAATCTATTTATTCATATATCAGTATACATATCTAGAAGTCTCGAATTTAGAATAGATTGAATGTAGTAGATATGTGAATATTGATACAATTTATGTACATCGAACGTATTGAATCGAATCTATATTCGAAATAGAAAGAGTATAACAGAATAACATGACCTGATTCTCAAGCTCAAATGAAGTAAAATGAGAAGTAACTGTTATCTGTAAATGTAACTGTAAGTGAAAATGTATGAGCCATCGATGTTCTCTATGAAATATCTAGTAGTTCTGTGAACAGTAGACCTCACGCAATATTTCATCCCAAGTACCTGATTGAAACTATAGACCTATATAGCAATAGACTGGCTTCTCCATACATCTGTGTAATCACTTGTCAGCTGATTCATGATGAATAATATTAAAGTCTGATTTTCACTCTAATATTGACGTATGAAGGAGGCTCCATATTTCTTTTATATTATCCTTGAAATGCAACATTTCCAAAAACCTTGTATATACGTCGACGCGCAATTAAAAAAGGAACATACCTGTCAAATTTCATGAAAATCTATTACCGCGTTTCGCTGCAATGCACTACATATAAACATTGAAACATTTAAACATTAGATAAATGCCAAACCGTCGACTTGAATCTTAGACCTCACTTCGCTCGGTCAATTATTTTTGGAAGGTAAATCACTAATCACCATCAATGAGCTTTAATTATTAACGAACATTATTCAACTCCCAAATAGTTAGGTGAGATCGTCTTAAATAATATTATTGATATATTTGTTTCTTACATCTTCGCAATAATATACTTTATACTATTGGATATCAATATATTGCATATACTGTAATTTCGCTATCACACTATTTCCTGTAATGAAAGTCGTGGCTTATTTTCTTAAAATAATTATGTATTTTGAAGGAGATGAAAATGAACGTGAAGGAGCTTTTTCAAGAAAAGATAGGCAATGCAGATAACTGAATAAGCAGATCATCAGTGTCTGATGTTGAGATAGTTATATGTGTATGGTATGCAATTAAAAAATAATACGTTGGTGGAAAAATTTTATTTGTAGGTCTACTGTGTAATGTTGACTAGTGAACAAATTTGAAGGGGTGATTAAGCGTTAATCTTCATCCACAAACACAATTTTAACATTCACATCTTGTAATTTTTTGTCTAGTAGTGGAGCATTGGGGTGATATTATTGTGGAGAATATCCTTATTAACTAGAAACAAAACTCGAGTTTGTGACTACCTTATCGAATGATGGAGATACCTGGTTCGGTTGAACATTATTATCATTCTCTGATAAACTCAAACTAAAGTACACAAAAGCAGAATATATATAGTAGTGAGCAATAAGTTTGGTAGATGAATTACCCATCAAGAAGGACGTCTACCATTGGTCAAGAAAAGTCACTTCCAGAATAATTGGTGGCTCATTCAAACTTATGAACCGCCATTGTTGTGACGTTTGTATGAATCGCTCAATGTGGGAGTGGCTTAGCTAGACCAATGGCAGACGTTCACCTTGACAGGCCATTCATCCACCAATCTTATCTCTTGCTCGATGCTATTATGATTTGCTGTTCTGTAATCTGGTTTCAAGATCGATATCGATCGCGACTTACATTGAAAGCTAAATATCGACCTGACCATTCTGTTCGTACCCTTAGCGGTAACGATAACCTCTAGTTTCTCCTCTCCATGAAACTGTATAGTACCTATGACATTAAAAAAATTGAAGACAATAATTCTGAGATAGCATCACTGCTGTAATGTCGTCGATAAATTCACCCATATCGCCTCCGTCTTCTTGAACTTTAGGGTTGAGTACTTGGAGAATACTTTCTCCTTGAAGCTGCAGGCTTTTCTCATAAGAAAGTGCTATCAATTATATCGATCATAATGAGTGGAGCATGATCATAATAGGAGTTGAATATGAGTGATTTTTATTGTGCTGGTGCCATTTCCTTAAAAAGAGCTGATTCTTCTTTGTAACCACATATAATACTTTATCTTATAACCACAGCTAATAAACATATCCAATTTTTTTGGCAAGAAAAGGTGTAATTACTGTAATTTACAGCCATCAATTCTAACTTTTTTTCAAAGCAAAGAAATGCTTTCTCTGAAAGGATTTTAATCATTCAAACATGAATGATTGTGAATCAAACCGAAACATATAATTAAAAGCAAATAGGCCATATCACCATAAAAATGAAAAGTAAGTTCGTTTCTGTGAAATAAACATGGATCTTGTCTCTTGGAAAAAGTAGTAAATTTTGCATCGGCTCATTCGTTGATTAAGCAGAGGCAAACGTATAATCCTGTATTATTCTGTTTTATCTGATTAGAGCTACCCGTACCAATAATAGAGAACATACTCAAACATAGATGAAATACTCAAACGTAGTATCAACCTCTGAAAGCTTGTTTTGAAGGATTAATAAATGCATTCCTAAGAACCGAGAAAAACGTCAGAGAGCAACTACAGTATTACTATTTCAATTTCAATTTATTAAAACACACAAAATAAGACAAAACAAAAAGACAAAGAATTACAAAACAAATAAAATACAATAAAATGTTACAAACATAAAAAAACTATGGGCTTTGTGGTTGGGTGTGTTGGAGAAGAGAAAAAAACTATTCAACTATTAGTATTATTTTCTCTATGGTAACACTCTCCGAGTGAGAGAAGATTCGACTATATAGTTGGTGAGCACATGATAGATTTTACTAAATAGATTGTTCAATGTTTGGCTGATAATTAATAGTTGCTGAGAATCAGCCAATCGTAGGAAATTCTGGATGGCAGCTTTTACAGTATCTATATAATCATAGCTTAAGGCTCAATTCACACTTACGCGACTCAGGTCGAGAAGAGAAGAGACTCGACTCTAGTCGAGAGCATGTGTTTCCAAATGGTGACACTCAGACCTGTCGATTCTAGTCTCCGCGATTGTCACCATTTGAAAACACATGCTCTCGACTCTAATCGAGTCTCTACTCGACCTGAATCGCGTAAGTGTGAGTTGAGCCGTATCTAAGGTTATTTAGTTACTGTAACCAGCTTTAGAGAATCCTATGATGAAACTCAGGCCGTATCAAAACTGATTTCAAGTTCGAACTTCCTCTAACAATCAGTGGAACTGGAATTAAATCAAACTTGGAATTAGATCGGCATTCAGAAATCGTTACGACTTAGCTTGAACTTGACTTTACTTTAGTTCAAATTACTTCAGCTGGAACTCTACTAAAAGGTTGACCTCGAAATCTTTTGAAACGGGCTATAGTTCAACATACACTCATAGAACAACTCAAATGAAGTTTACATTTCTGTAATAAAACAAAGAGCCTCCAAAATATTCACACCTGGTAGTGGGAGAATCTTCAACTATTTGAAATAATCTCTACAACTTGCTCTTCAATATGATTACATGTGTGTACACATATGTGTTTCGTTAGTGGCCAGCCTAACAGTCATTTTCACTGTCACTGATATGTGAGAATATTGATCGGTTGATTGATTATTTGCCTTTATTAGGGCGGAGTTAGGATTCCTGGTATGAGAATATGGGATACTAGCCGTCAGGCTCGCTTCGCTCGCCATATCCGTCTAGCCTGGACTGGATCGTCCAAAAATGAGATCAGCGGGCACGCTTCGAGGCCTGCATTTTTCATCTGAACATGCTTCATTCCATCAGAAAGTCAAAGTACTGAGAAAACGCAGAAAAGCTGAGATAACGTTGGAAAAACGCTGATTTTGGGCGTATATTTGATGAAATATTGAAGTCACTTCATCACAAAATTTTTAGACCCTAGCTAAACCTCTGTACCAAATTTGAACATTTTCGGTCTATTACTTGATGAAAGAACTTGAAAAAAACGCAAAAAACCGCTAATTTTGGGCGTATCTTTGGCGTTATTTCAAATTCCTTCTAACACAACATTATTACACCCCAGCTGAGCTTCTGTAGTAAATTTGAACATTTTCTGATCATTTGTTCTCGATAAAGCTGAGAAAGGGCAAAAAAGGTTGGAAAAACGCATATTTTGGGCGTATCTTTGGCGTTATTTCAAATTCCTTCTAACACAACATTATTACACCCTAGCTGAGCTTCTGTACTAAAATTGAACATTTTCTGTTCATTTGTTCTCGATAGAGCTGAGAAAGCGCTGAAAAAACGCAGATTCTGGGCGTATCTTTGGAAATTCTTCCAAATCCGTTCTTAGTGCGCCTCTAAAGGCCAAGTACCTTACCTAATTTAGTAATATAACAAGTAACATACCTACCAAATTTGAACGTTTTTGGTCCGGTAGTTTTTTAGTTCTGCGAGTGAGTGAGTGAGTCAGTCAGTCAGTCAGTGCCATTTCGCTTTTGTATATATATTATATATATATATATATATATCTATATATATATATATATATATATCTTTTTTTTATATATATATATATATATATATATATATATATATATATATATATATGTAATGAAGCTTCACATGGATTTCCATTCTTTCATGAATTATGATTGTCTTTTGCAGAAACGCCAACTGTTCCGCGAGCAAGTGCTCCCTCACACAGGCGGCAAAATCCCAGAGGACGCGTTCCGATCTGACCGTCTGGCGTTGAACCGGCTGAACAAGGAGGGCATCGCCGTCCCGGACGGCGTTCTGCTAGAGGCACGTCACCACGAGGCACACCATTCCTCGCACCGGAACGACCCCGACATCACGCAGAGCATCATTCGGCTAGTGCAGAAGCCGGACGGTCGCTATGCGCCTCCGGAAGGCAACTACCCGTTCGACCATCTCATCGAATCCACCTACATCATTCGTCCGCCAATCAGCGCCAAGCATTCTCTGAGGTTGCCGCCGTTCAAACCTATCGAGGTGTGTGTGGTTTATAATTATTTATACAATATAAATTATTTTTACAACATAAAAATAAACAGAGTTAAAGTTTGTAGGGTTTGTAGTCACAAGGTGACTCCAAAGATACATGATTCAAGGCTCATGATTCAAGATTCAAAATTTAAGATACAAGATTCTTTATTTGCTAGATATTTATAGATTTCACAATATGTATAGACTCGTCATATAACATGAAAATACAGAGCACATTAGGTGAAGTGTAGCCTATATGATACATAACACAAATACAGAATTTAACATACAGAACACTTATAGTGAGCACATAGAGCTCTACAACTGCATTTACAAGTTAATGATGATGCAAGATCCTATACTATTAAACGAGAAACTTCTGTTTATATGTTTAGATGTTTAGATGTTTAGATGTTTATCATATGTTTGTATTTCACCGGATCTCGAAAACGGCTCTAACGATTCTCACGAAATTCAGAACATAGTAGGTTTATAATATGGAGATTCGATTGCACTAGGTCTCATCCCTGGGAAAACTCGATGAAGGACATTAAAAGGATAATAATTATTATTCATCCTTGGAAAAACAGCTGATAATAATCATTTCGTCGTCTGTTGGTGATGGAAGTGAGTGAGAGCGAGTTCATGTATGTGGGACTGTCTCAAAATTATGACTCAGCTGTTGAACTTTTGTAATCATTCAATCAGGTACTTAGTGCCGGTTGCAAAAAAGACGGGTTATTTTGAATCCTGATTAATTCCAGTAGATTCATCTTTTTGAAATGGTCTTCCCTGATTTGGCTTTTGTGCAACTGGGCCTTTGTGAGGGAAATTTTTGCATTCCTCTGGGAATTAATCTCAATTTACTGTGATTAGATAGAACATTCCTGTTTGAATGTTATTATAATTTCTTCTTTCGTAATAATTTTTTCATGCTTTCGTACTCCAGAGCGAAGCTCGGCCCCCGATATTCTATAATCTAATAAAGGAAAGAATTGGCTTATACACGTACGGGATAGGAGATTCACGTATGACCCATCATCACGTCTAAACTACTGGACTGATTTACTTGAAATTTTGCATTTAGATTCTTAATTTACCGAGGATGGCTATAGAAGGCCAATCTAGAGTGGCCTTGTTATAAGCCTATTTTTAATTCTTCAAGTAGGTCAAGTTTCCAGTTTGTCAAAATTTCAATTCGACCCTTGCGGAGCACGGGTTACCTGCTAGTAGTAATTAATAGTATACAGTAATAGAAATAGAAAGATTTAGTTTTGAGACTCCCCCCCCCCACTGATTACTGAATGTTTGGGAATTATTCCAGTTTGTTTGAAAAATGTGTGATTATTTTCAGATCCCATTAAGAATACCCTCGGAACCATTCTTTCCTTCGGAGGAAGATGTTTTCCACCTGACAAACCACATTGACAGCTTCTACAATTACAACCATCTTGATGATGAGAGGGTGAGTTTCTCCATCTTATTCTTCATATTTAATAATTATATATTCGATACTAATAATTGTTACATGTTTTTCATTCCCATGTTTGACCTATAAAATATAATCTTATAATCAATGCACGCCACGCTACTTCTTCTTCTTCTTCTTCTCTTCTTCTTCTTCTTCTTCTTCTTCTTCTTCTTCTCTTCTTCTTCTTCTTCTTCTCCCTTGCCTTTTTCCCATCATTTGGGGTCGGCTCTCCTGGATCTAAGTCGCCAGTGATTGCGATCTTGGGTCGTTTCTGCTGTTAGTTCCAATATTGTCTCATATCCCTATGCACTGGTAAAGCCCTAGCATACCACGCTACATATAAAAGTTTATTTGTACTTTCTCATTGTATTGTTAGTCTGGATAGAGAATACATTATTATGGCTACAGTAATAATTTGAGCTCATTCAGTTCATTCTATTATAGGACTGAGAACTCTGCCATACATATTTTTAAAATATTTTTTTCAATTTAGAAATTTTTTATCTCTGTGTCGTAACCTGAAAACAATTGTCGCTCGCTGTAGAAAAGAATCGGTCTAGAATATGTTCTCAACAAGCCTACTGCAAATTATTACTCAGGAATTCGAGAGATGTTATCTCTATGATTGATGGTTGTGTACTATGTAGCAGATTCTGAATGATCGACTTTTTAACGATTTTGAAGTGAAAGCGTCCTGGAATTGAAAAATATTCAACTTTCGTGACTGGAAAAGAGGAAGAAATAATATACCACAGGTCACAGACAATAAAATAGCGTAGAAAACTAATAATAAAACTAATGACTGGGGATAATAAAGTACGGTAGCATCAGCGGTGTTATTATGTTATTGTGAGGATGACCGATCGATGGTGTGGACCCGTTTCGATTGTGTTACATAAGTCTGGTGTGGAGCACGAAAAGCATTATGTTGGCCTGGTCAGGCTTGCATGATTGCCCTCTCTGTTATCAGATGAACGGTGGAGATTGGCGAATGCATGCATGAAATGAAGCTTGTAATCTATAGAATAGATTGATTCAACTGAGAGATGAATCTAGGCTGGAATAGTTTTATTTTTCGATGTTTTATTTCTCAAATACAGAGTTTTCTTTCTTTATGTGGAGTGATCCGTGGTCTAGTGGATAGAGTGCTTGCGTAGCAGCACAGAGATCCCGGGTTCAATCCCTCTCATAGCCAAATTTTTTACTAGATCACTCCCGTGTTATCGGATGGGCACGTTAAACTGTCGGTCCATTAAACAGTCGTAAGGCCCATTGACGGCTTAAATTATATATTCAGGCGGTGGGACCTTCCCGCAAGGGACTCCCCACTAACAAAAGCCATACGAATTTACTTTTTTCTTTAGGTGCATGCAGACTTATGCGCCACAAACATGCGTATTATTTAACGTTTTATCAGCTGAAGTGTAGGTATTATCTATCAGGTAGAGGCAGTACAAGCTATCATTATTTCATTTTACTTTACTTTTCTTGTTCGTCACAATTATTAAACTGCATTAAGGGAGCAACGCTCCCGCAGTATATGACACGTCAAAGTCTAATCTAATATAATACTACCATCCTTCATATTCCAACACAACAGTAAATAGAACACAACAGATTTCACATGACATATAGTAATCAAACATTAACCAACAAGGAAGTCTGCCAATCTGTAAGGACACAATACAATAAGGAATTCCCTGAGTGTTTTTGAACTCCTTCAAGCCCTCAATTTCACAAATGTGAGATGGAATTGAATTGAATATTTTCATTCCCATATAAAGCGGGCCACTCTCCAGCAGACTAAGTCTATGATGTGGTTAAACAAAACCTCTAAATCTTTATCTCTTTCTGTATAGGGCTACTTGTAATAAAAATAGAAAGAAAAATAAAAATCTCAGTACCCTTTTTGAACTATTTAATCACAACATGTTTCAACATTGATGCCATTTTCAAGTGATATGAAATAAATAAATACTGCTGGAAGATTCTTATTTTGATCATAATGTTAGTGTATTCATATGATTTTATGAGCTAATCTTGTATTATCTGAATACCAGTTTTAGCTGAGCATTATTATGGGAGCAGGTATGTTCTTTATATCACCAATATTCTATGATTATCTGTATCTTGCTATTTCTGTACGAATACAGATATAATAAGCTAATGAAGAGTGAAATGCGCGTGTTCGTGGCGTATCAGTCTGTACGCACTTATATTATATAGTGTACCACGAGAGGTTTAACAGCCGAATCCTGAATTCTACAATACATTTAAACCAAAAATGCTCAGTAAAATTTTCTAATATCGACCTTAGTTTTCGAGATCTATCAATAAATTCTATTTTTAATAAGCCTAATTACCGTCATTGAAACGTCATTAATTTAACCATCATTTAAATTCAATAACTAGAGAGCTGTTAGTCAAAATCTAATTTTAAGGATATATGGTTGAGAAGAGGAAGAAATTTCCAATAAAGTTCATACAATTCGTTCCTTTATTTGACGTTTTCAAACTTATGAGCACACATAGTTGAGTACATTCGTCTAGCTCAAAGCCAAATTTCTAACAGTTTTTCCTTGATTTCTTCTCAGGGTAACAATGTTATAAGCTTTCAAATGAGTATAAATTTGTTAGAAGAATTTCACATTTAACTTCTTTTTATTTATTCCAATAACAAGCAATATTGAATGTGAGTCGGAACAGGCAATAGCCTAATCTCTGCTTGAAAGAAGAAGAAGAAGAAGAAGAAGAAGAAGAGAAGAAGAAGAAGAAGAAGAAGAAGAAGAAGAAGAAGAAGAAGAGAAGAAGAAGAAGAAGAAGAAGAAGAAGAAGCATTTCAATATACCACAGTAACGAAAACTACAAAAATAATATCCCTGGTGAGTACCGATGTTACACCTTTCGTGAAACACCATTAATTGAGTTCAATTTTTACTTTCCTTGCCCTATCGTAAACCTTTCCTTGTACTTTCCTGTACTTTCCTTGCCTTATAGTGTGATGTACCAAAGGGTGACGTCACAATAGGTAAGGAAAGTATTGCTCTCCAAAAAAAATTGAGGTACCCTAATTTCAAGTTTTCTATGCGTTTCAAGGTCCCCCGAGTCCAAAAACTTTATTTTTTTATTGCAGGCCTGGCCCGGACTCACGCCTTTATACCATGGGGCAGCTGGAAGGATTTTGAGAGAGGTCGGAACCAACCCAAACAACTACGCGGCGGCTTCAATGCTCCACCACAAAGTCAAGGAGCCTCCGCCACGGCTTCACCCCTTTCAACCGCAGAAATCAGTGACAAGGAACCTCAATTCGCTCCAGAAACGGCCAGAAGTTCCCAAAAATGAGACAGCTCCCAATTTCAGCGGCATGCCGAAGACTAATTTCAAATGTACGGCTAGTTCGCCTCGGATGATTGCTGATCCTGAAGGAGGATGTCAGGTAAGAAATTTCTGATAATAATACATTCTGTGAATTCTAGATGTTTTTAATTAACATGCTATAATATTCCACGAAGTCTTTGTGTATGTCGTACCATTATGTTGAGGTGGGGTAGCTCGATAATTTAACTATAGAAAAATATCATCTCTGTCTACTCAGCCTTAAAACTCAAGTTGGCTTCACTTCATGAAGATTTCAAAGATTTATATTAAACCACATACAAAAAGCAAATAATGTTGTTAGTGCTTGTTTCAAGTTTGTTACAATTGATACAAAAGCAATCTTGATTCTGATCTCTCATTTGAATGTTTTAAATGTGAGATTCGAATGTGTTTCAAAAGTTTCTAGTGATTATTCATTCATCCATCGCAGTTGGATGAATTATTTTCAATTATTTATGATTAATTTGAATGAATTTATCAGATCATGAACAACGATATATTGCACTCGAGATTCATTAAACTCTCGAATCTCTCAAAATTTGAAGTGTTGAACTCTAAAAATTTAAATGGAACTTTCAATACTTAATAACTCTTAGAGTAAAGTGAGATGGTATCATACTGAAATGAGATAGCCTTCTTCTTTTTCTGTTAGTTTCTATATTCTATTCGTTTGAATATCGGCCACCATGCATGCTTTTCTGACTGATGAGATAGTTCAGTGATTTTTACAATCAAAAGAATCAATTGCGATACGCAATCAAGAAGTTTGAGTCAAAAGTACGTGTAAGAAGTAAAACTCACATTTAACCCGGAAATTGAACCATAGATAATTAATTATAAATTACCATTAACCAATTAGATTTTGATTAGAGATCAGAGGTTGAAAGAGTTCATCTAATTGAAATTACTTTCTTGTTGATCCAAACGAGGCAAGAGCAACAACATTCACTACAAACATCATGATGAGAATTCAAAACAATCTAATCGTTTAAGCACTTCAATGATGACTATAAATTGAACTGGGAAATCTTTCTACATTTAATATTCACAACAACCTGGAAATTGTTATATTGCGGTTGAAATGGAGGAAATTAGCCTCCTGTAGATAATGTCACAGAATAAACAAGAATATCAACACTTTGAAGCAATCTCTTAAGACATCTTCTTCATTTTTATCTAATTTCAATAAATTACTACTGATCTATTTATTGGATAACCCGAAACTTCTTCTGTTCTTAAATTGAGTCCAATTAAATATTGAAGAAAATTGACACAGGTCTCTGCTTCTAAAATTTGTTGATTATGCAAAGTATCTGAGCTATTATTTGCTGCCCTATAAGCAGAACGATACTGATCTCCTAATGCGATGAATCGTGAAATTACAGGGTTCTCTTTTGACATTTTGTTGGCCTTTCAAGGAAGAGATGAATGCCATCTCCATTGCAGATTGAAACGAAACTGATCGATTTATTATGAAATTGATAGATGTTTTCCCTATACATGAATTTCAAAGGAATATCTGTGATGAATTTTTAGGATAAAATTATAACAAGTTAATTGAATGTTCATTTTTAATGAAAAGACTCGAAGCTGTCACATCATTTACTAAAGTATCGAGGTATAGTTTTTGGTTCTTCTTACACCACTATCAATCTCAAGCGAAGTAAAGTTATATTTAGTTCTTTACTAAAGTATCGAGGTATAGTTTTTGGTTCTTCTTACACCATTATCAATCTCAAGCGAAGTAAAGTGATATTTAGTTCTTTACTAAAGTATTGAGGTATAGTTTTTGGTTCTTCTTACACAATTATCAATCTCAAGCGAAGTAAAGTGATATTTAGAAAGCGATATGAATGACCCATCAAGTTGACAGTCCGCTATTGGTTTAGATAAGCCACTCCCACTATGTGAAGCTCGTACATCAAGTACAGTATTTGAAGAACAATGCAACATATTCACGAGTAACATAGGAGATTGGTTCATTTGTTACAGTACCTGTGAAAATGTATTTTTCCTCTTTACAATGTTTGGAGTTTGACCACCATTGCTGTGACGTTTGTATGAGTCGCTCATTGTGGGAGTGGCTTAGCTTGGCCAATGGCAGAACTGGATGGGGAAGGACGTCCTTTCTTCCACCAATCAAATCGCTATCTCGAGACTGTTCAGTCTGTTGCTCTTTAGTTTTAATTTATGAGAGATTTATAATGGTGTAGAAACTAAAAACTTGAAAATGATTTTAGCTTCAAAATGACCTATGGTCGAAACTAGTCGTTAAAATATTTCAAAGTTTTTAATAAAAGGGTACTAAAAGTTGTTATATTGTTTATATTTTAAACTGAAAACTGTATATCGATATGATTAATAATGTCCATCACTCACATTTAATAGTAGAACAAGTTGAATAAATTACGTATTTCACTTCTTGATTATTGAATCAGCTCTACAAACGTCATTGAGGTTTTGTTTGGAACAGTCGTTCCTCTACCGTATTATGAAACAATCTGAAAAATAATGCAATAAAAACTTGAATTCACAATATTTTTGATATTTAACAATATTGTTCTTATTTTTCAACTGTAAACTGTATATCGATATAATAATGTAAAATAATATATGTCCATCATTTACATTCAATAGTAACTATCAAGTTAAATAGATGGCGTATTTCACTTCTTGATTATTGAATTAGTTCTACAAACTTCATTGAGGTTTTGTTTGGAACAGTCGTTCCTGACCGTATTTTGAAACAATCTGAAAAATAATCCAATAAAAACTTGCCTTCACAATATTTTTCATTACTACCGTGGAAGAGAGGAAGGAGATTGTAATAGCTTACTAAAAATAGAGTGGAATTCCTCTTATGAAAATCAACATCTCACAAATTTGAGTGCTTCAATACCGATGAAAATTTGAATCATAATAACTAATTCAGAAAAAAACAAGAGAAATGATTTCACAATTGGATGAAGAGAACCTGTTGTGAATCCAATAAGAAGTTTCAGAGTTCATGAATAAATAATTCAAATTAATGACTAACTTAAAGATTGAGTTTGAGCCCAAAAACTACTTATCAAAAATGTAGGCACTTCAGTAATATACCAACGCTATGCATTTGCATAAGTAATATGCATTTAGAGATGATTTGGACGTTCAAAATATGGTAATCATAACGATTGCACTTCTAATAAGTCCATCATCACTCAGTCAACGTATTATATTAAAAAAATAAAAACATTTTCGGTTGGACTAATAATAGATCCAGTTTTTCAGAATGCATTGGGCGTGTCACAATCTATAAGGAAACTCATTCACTTTCAATTTGAAAATAAACTCTTCAACTGTCTAGACATTGACGTATTCTCTGTTACCTCTACTCATACAAATCACTACTGCTCTAATAAATATAATAAATGACTCGTTTTTATGTTATACTATTAAGAAATATGTAGAAAGAAGCTAGTATTAGCCTTTTCTATTTCATATACCGGTATTGTAATTATATTTTCTATCATGCATTCTATCAATTCCATAGATCTACAGTATTTTAAATCAAATCAGTGGTGTTTGTATAATAGACATGATTCAGAAATTCAGAAATCGAGCTCTATTACAACCTGCAAAACTGCAGACATCAATATGAAAAACAAACCAATTCTGAAAAACCATTTACAAAGTTTTTCATTTCAGTTTTTTCAAAGAAAATCCTTTCACTCAATTTTCTACTAATCTTCTTGATAACACAATAATTCATAGTGCTGTTTTGAGAATGAAATACTGTGAATCAATCTATCTATTTGAAAACAAATGTTATACGCTTCTAATATTATACTCTATCATGCCTTTCATTGATTCGATAGATCTTCAGTATTCTACTTACCACCCTTCTATACTTATGACCACCTAATTCACTCATATTCTTGATTATTTATTTATTTCATTCATTTCACAATCACAATATCAGATTAATGATTGGGAGAGAATCAACAGGATAAACCCAAAACTGTTTATCTCCCTGATTGGGAGAGAATCAACAGGATAAACCCAAAACTGTTTCTCTCCCTAATTTTAATGAACATATTCCAAATGAGGTTATGTGAACACTTTTATCAAAATCACAAAAATGTACTGTCTAAATATACATTATAATAGACAGTGCCATTTTGAGAATGAATTATTACTGTAACTATCAATCTATCTCTATCTATACATGAACAATTAATGTAGTAAGCTTCTCCGATACGAAAATTTCACAGACCATTTCACATTGCCAAAAAGAAACTCAGTTTAGAATTTCATCGAAACCTTGAAACGAAATGAGGCATCAGTAACGCAAGACCAATATTCTGACGTTTTCAGTGAGTCACTTTTGGCACGCAGTGAATAACCTGGCACGCAGGTTCTCTTTTCTCTGTTTTTGGTCACTACAAGCATAGAGAGAAGAATACTACTCAGTTTGTCTCTGCTATAAGTTACAAATATAAGATTGATCATTCGCTTGCCTCTTATATGCACTGTTGGTAACATTTTTTCATGGTTTTTCATTAATATAACACCGTATGAGAGAAGAGAATGTAACACAGCAAAATGAACACTTCTAAGCGATCTTGTATCTAGCAATTTCTTCACGGTTCTAAGAACAAATACTGCCGAGTTGAGTTTGCTTTTTAGTTGATCTAAAAAGTGTGGAGTTTGAAATCTATCGTTCACCTCTTCTTCCATCCTTATCTCTCACACGCTATCTGCATTTAGTTCCATCCTTTTCTTTTCTCTCTTTTCTGTGCTTTTGGTCACTATCAGTTACAAATATAAAATTGCTCACTTGTCTCCCATATTCACTGTTGGTAACATGAGTGGAGTTTGGAATCCATCCATCCTTATCTCGCATACGCTATCTGCATTTAGTTCCATCCTTTTCTTTACTCTCTATTCGGTGCTTTTGGTCACTATCAGTTACAAATAATATAAAATTGGTCACTCACTTGTCTCCCATTTTCACTGTTGATAACATGAGTGGAGTTTGAAATCTATCCATCCTTATCTCTCATACGCTATCTGCATTTAGTTCTATCCTTTTCTTTTCTGTGCTTTTGGTCACTATCAGTTACAAATATGAAATTGGTCACTCACTTGTCTACTATATTCACTGTTGTTAACAAGTGTGGAGTTTGAAATCTATCCATCCTTATCTCTCATACATTATTGCATTTAGTTCCATCCTTTTCTTTTCTCTCTTTTCTGTTCTTTTGGTCACTATCAGTTACAAAAATAAAATTGGTCACTCACTTGTCTACTATATTCACTGTTGTTAGCAAGTGTGGAGTTTGAAATCCATCCATCCTTATCTCTCATACGCTATCTTCATTTAGTTCCATCCTTTTCTTTTCTCTCTTTTCTGTGCTTTTGGTCACTATCAGTTACAAATATAAAATTGCTCACTCACTTGTCTCCCATATCCACTGTTGTTAACAAGTGTGGAGTTTGAAATCTATCCATCCTTATCTCTCATACGCTATCTACATTTATTTATTTACATCAATAGAAAAATTACAACAACAACATATAGTGGTCAGTGATAGTGGTTTCAATTTTTCTGCTCAAAATTTTCAAGTTTATTCCAATATTATTGAAACTTTCGGATTGTTTAGTGTTATTTCCGGCTCTTATCAACCCTTCGAAATTCAAAATACATCAGACATATCTCGAATACGTATTCTCTGAGTGTTAATCTTTGGTGAAAACAGAAATTTTAAACTTAACCTCACTTTGGACTATTTATGTGCCAAAATCAAGGAATTGAAGAAGTTTTGGGAAATTGCCTGTTTCTCTTTCCAAATATCGTGTTTGTGACTGTTCTAATAAATAGAAAAATATAATATAGAGGCTTACAACTTTATGCCTAAACAAGCCTCATTGAAAATCAATTGTTTACACAAACTGAAACTAAATTAGTAAGAAAGAAAAAATGTAATTTAGTTCTATCCTTCTCTTTTGTATGTTCTCTTGTTCTCTTTTCTGTGCTTTTGGTCACTATTAGTTATAAACATAGAATTTTTCATTCAATTTTATCCTATATTCACTGTTGATAGCATGAGTGAATTTGAAATCTATCCATCCTTATCTCTCATTTGGTTCCATCCTTTTCTTTACTCTCTCTTCGGTGATTTTGGTCACTATCAGTTACAAATATAAAATTGGTCACTCACTTGTCTCCCATTTTCACTGTTGATAATATGAGTGGAGTTTGAAATCTATCCATCCTTATCCCGCCTAGGCTATCTGCATTTTAGTTCCATCCTTCTCTTTTCTGCGTTTTCTGGTTCTATTTTCTGTGCTTTTGGTCACTATCAGTTACAAATATAAAATTGCTCACTTGTCTCCCATATCCACTGTTGTTAACAAGTGTGGAGTTTGAAATCTATCCATCCTTATCTCTCATACGCTATCTGCATTTAGTTCCATCCTTCGTTGGTTCCCAGCCTGATTGATGGTTGAGAACAATCCTGTTTCCCAAGCCTCCAATTACCCATTTAAGTCACGTTTTCCCGGGGACCATCTGCACCTGAGGCTATGACTGTCAACGGACACGTAACTTGCCATACCTTATTCTTTTTTACTCTTTTGAATTGAATTCCAACAGCTACAATACAATGGCCAGCTAATTGACGTCACAAAACCTCCATACACTTTCGCTTGACACTTTGCAGACAGTAAAATTAGCTGTAGATATGACTGTGAAGCCTGTGTTACATTGGCCTATTACAACCAATAAGCGCGCAACACTGATGTCATTACAAATTTCCATGAATTGAGATGAGTTTTTCATGAGTCTTCTACTGCCGTTTAAATAGCAATAAAATCTAAACAATACAAACTACTAGGAGACGAAATATGACTTGAAAAACTGAGAGGAAGAGAGATTAGATGAGCTAGGACGTTATCACAGAGAAGGGTTTGATTGATTGATTGAGTACTTTATTTATGTAGATTACAATATATACTGGCTTATACACTTATATACAATAACTTACAATACAGCAAAATTATAGATGAATTTACATAATATAGACTAAGAAAATAATTATTGAACTGTATATGATATGAAAAAGCAATTTGTAATATAATAACTATAGATAATAATTATATTGTTATGCATCTACATAAATTGGCGGAGCTTTGGACATATCAATGTCCATTCTTCGGAAAGAATATTAAAAATATCCTCCCCACTAACTCTCTACCAAGGATAGGAGAAGGATAGAATCCTTAATAAAATGGAAACAATACAAATTACCAGGAGAAGAAGTATGACTAGAAAAACTGGAAAAAGAAAGATTAGATGAGTTAGGACGTTACCACAGTGAAGGATAGGATGAGGATAGAATTCTTCTTTCCTCTGTGAAGTCACAGACAAAAATCGTTCAGTAATATCATAGTGAACAATGTGATAAAATAGAGGTACTTCCAGTGTCAGTTACTTGAAAATACATTGTCATTCAATCAGAAGGTACTAGAGCAAATTAAAATGCTGATCTCTTGGAGATTACAATAATCAAGAAAATCAAATCAAAATCGTTTATTCATCCTTAATCCTATTATATTAAGCGAGCAATTTCTGTATTTATATATCTGGTTATTTTTATATCTGGTTATTTTTATATCTGGCTATTTTTATATCTGGTTATTTATGTTCAACGGATCTCGAAAACGGCTCTAACGATTTTCACAAAATTTGAAACATAGTAGGTTTATGATTTAAAGATTCGATTGCACTAGGCCTCATCCTTGAAAAAACTCGCTGAACGACATTAAAAGGATAATTCATTCTTGGCTGAAACTGCTGTGGATAGTAAAAAAGTGAGTATGTGAAGAATCAAAATATCGCATCCCCGAAATTCATAAGATGACGTATAGCCAGCTGTGAAATATAAACACGATCATTTTAGAGAATTGTGTTCTGTTTAACAAAAAATAAAAATAACGAGCGAAGCTTAGTGCCCCGATATTAATAATAATAACAAAATATTATAATTATAATTATTATAAATATAATTAATTCATATCAATTATTATTAATAATGAATATAATTATTAATATTGAGAAGAGTTGATTTATGAATACGGAGTTTCGAGCTGTAAACTTTATCAAATCCTTCAATCAAAACATTTCTTCAACTTCATCACGAATAATACCCCCTCAATTGATGCATTACTTCATTGTATTGAATAAACAAATGCATAGCTTGAAAATGCACCTATTTAAATAGCTATATTTATGTACCTTTTAAAATAAACTTATCATTGTTTTATCACTGGTCAATGAATTTTTGAATATCTTCAATGAATATTAATAATAATTGGTATTGGTACCACCACAACCATATTATAATTTTTTCATGAGTACCGTAAAAATGCATCCGTTTTCACATTGATTCATCATTTTCTTGAACGGTTAGGATCAAATACACTTCGACTCGCCTTGGATTTGGATCAAGGTCATTTCAAACCCCACCTTGAATCAACGATTCCCCAGAACAGTGTCTGCATCTCTACCTAGTCTCAATTTTCGAGTGACACTATTTCTAACTAGAATGACTATGCATTATGATAACTTAAATGAATTAATTTGTTCTTATTCGAATGATCTTCCACCATCTATTTGTAAATATCATAACTTTCACGGAAGGTTTCCCTTTTATACTGTTTATTCAATTTCATCTTCTATTTTTTATGATTGATTTCATTGAAAATGATGATCTTCCACCATATATTTGTAAATATCATAACTTTAACGGAAGGTTTCCCTTTTATACTGTTTATTCAATTTCATCTTCTATTTTTTATGACTGATTCCATTACATTATTTCTAATTTTGATGATTGATTTCAACTGTTTGTTTTTCCAATAATACCTCACAAAAGGTTTTCCTTTAATACTTTTCATTCAATCTCATCACATTACCCCTATCTTTGATAACTGATTTCAACTAGAAATAGAAAGAAAAAATAAAAATCTCAGTACCCTTATTGAAATATTCAATCACATGTTTCGGACATTGATGCCATTTTCAAGTGATATGAAGTCTTCATATCATGGAGATGTCCGAAACATGTTGTGATTAAATATTTCAAAAAGGGTACTGAACTTTTTATTTTTCTTTCTATTTCTATAAAAGTAGCTCTATACAGAGATAAATAAGAGATATCAGAGATATCAAAGAGATAAATAAGATGGCATATCAACCTGATTTCAACTGTATGATATCACAATAATACACCACAAAAGGATTTCCTTTTATACTTTCCTTTCAAATTCCATTACATTATTTCTAATTCAGATGATTGATTTCAACTGAATGATTTGTCATTTTACTTTGTATTACAGTTTGTTGAATAATTGTTTCTATTCCAGGTGTTCCATCTGTGCCACATGGACGGCCACAAAGAATCGTTTATGTGTCCGAAAGGCATGAGGTTCCACGCCGGGAAAAGCCAGTGCTTACATTGGCAACAAGTGCCCTGTAATGCTCGATGAAATGTGCCATTTTATGAGAACTTTTGAAAAATCTCCATGTGCTAAAGACGTACAAAACGTGTTTCATCATGAGACAATAACGATTCACAGAACTTTGGGAAACTCTCCATGTGCTAAATAAGTACAAAACGTTTTCCATCATAAGTCAATTGTAATGATTTATAGAACTTTGTCAAACACTCCATATGTTAAAGTACAGTGCAAAACGTGTACCATCATAAGATGATAATGAAACTTCATAGAGCTTTGAGAGACTCTCCATGTGCTTAATGAGTACAAAACGTTTTCCATCATAAGTCAATTGTAATAATTCATAGAACTTTCACAAACTCTCCATATGTTGAAGTAGTGCAAAACGTGTTCCATCATAAGATGATGATAAATATTCATAGAACTTTGAGAGACTCTCCATGTATTAAAGAAGTACAAAACGTGCTCCATCATAAGCAATAAATTATAATAATTCATAGAACACTGACAAACTCTTCATGTGTTAAAGTAGTGCAAAACGTGTTCCATCATAAGATGATGATAAATATTCATAGAACTTTGAGAGACTCTCCATGTATTAAAGAAGTACAAAACGTGCTCCATCATAAGCAATTATAATAATTCATAGAACTTTGACAAACTCTTCATGTGTTAAAGTAGTTCAAAACGTGTTCCATTATAAGATGATAATGAAATATTGAATGAAAAAGACTAAGAAATTGTCAAAAACCACAGATTTATTGATACTTAGAAAGACCGGTTTCGGTTATTACACCATTGTCAATCTCTGACAATTTCTAACCGAAACCGGTCTTCCTAAGTATCAATAAATCTGTGGTTTTTGACAATGTCTTAGTCTTTTTCATTCAATATGGATAATTACCACAATATCAACTTCTCAACTACACAAAAAATGATAATGAAACTTCAAAGAACTTTGAGAGTCTCTCCATGTGCTTAATGAGTACCTCCAAATTTTGTCTCATCATGAGACAATAATAATTCATAGAGCTGTCTTTATAATAGCGATAAGTTCAGATTTGTATATTATTGACTATTGTAATAGTTTTACCTGAGCATCTACAATTGAGTTTAAGAAGAATACTAGAAAAACAGAGTGGAGAAAAAATCTGTTCACCAATCAAGAGAATATAGAAATGACATTGAGAAGCTTATAGATAACTTTAGCTAATGTCTTGCAAGAACAAACTTATAATGGGTTTTCTTCCTTGATATTGTGAGTTATTGGGAAAAAATCAGACATGAACTCACCAGAGATAGATTTAAATAACTTTAAATTTGGTTTGTAAAAAATGATTTTTATTGAATAACATGATGTTAACACAACGAGAGCTGAGCACCGACTGACTGTCCGGGCGCTCCAAGCGGCTCATGACAATGCAAATCTAAAATTGATTACTAATGACTAATTACACTATTGATCCACATAACTCAGGTTGACTGGATTTATGAAAGGAGGAGTTCAAAACATTTCCCATAGCTTTGTTGACCTTGTAAATGTATGTACTCTAGTTCCAAAAAGAATTCCAGGACTTGATTTTTATTGGTGATGTGTACTTTAGTTCCAAAACATTTCTTTGAACTTGTTCATTATTTTTCACAGAAGACGTGATATAACTTTTGTTTACTCAAGTACCGGAATGATGAATATTTTATTCGTCCAAAGATATAAAACTTGAGATAAGAGTGGAATGTCATTCCGAATGATTTATTCGAGTCAAGTACGAACAGAGTTGTATAACAAAGTAGGCTAGTAGCCTAAACAAGAAGATGGGTTCTCACAAAGCGGTCCTGTTTTTGGCTATTATGACTGCCATTTTTCATTTTAGGTCCAAGAATTTTCTATTTATTATATAAGTTGAATTATTTCTACCTGATCAGAATTTCTGCTGATTTTTCAGTCATCCTTGGTTCTCTCTCATCCACATTCTGTGGTATGAGAGATTCTCACTCTAGTAACTTATTCAGAAATCATCAGAGGATCAAAAGCAATAGCTGTAGATTTAACGATCCCGATTGAAATAAAAATTGAATTCATTGCGTGACTTAAGAGAGAATTAATAATTTGGAAACTCTCTAGGTTAAAATGAGCTCAGTAATAAGATCTAAGCAATAAGTAATAATATATCTCTTGTATTCAAGAGATAAATATGAATCAATGATATTTCTATGCATCTGGACTTAAGAGAGAATTAATAATTTAGAAACTATCTAGGTTAAAATGAGCTCAGTAATAAGATCTAAGCTATAAGTAATAATATAACTCTTGTATACAAGAGAGAATATGAATCAATGATATTTCTATGCATCTGGAAATACATATTTGGAAAGTGATTTTCCCGTATTTTCAGCTTTTCCATGAACTGGAGATTTTATCACTTTCCTCAAAATGCAATTCAATTTATACTGGAAAAGTATAAACGTATAGAGAACGTTTTTTTGATAATTCTTCAAAGAATCTATCATGCATCTCGATGTGTAGAATGTGTACTTAGGCTACATCATGATTTTTGTTTTTGTAAATGAGAATACATTTTTGAAATGTTCCATGTTCTAAAATATGAATTGAGTGAGAGACTTTTATGTTGAGAATATTAATAATCGAATGATGATGTGTGTCAACTGTCAAGTATAACTATTGATTACTTTTGAATGTGAGAATTATTCTTGTACTGAGATCAAATTGTAAATAAAGTATTGTAATTCAATCAGGTAACAGTATTCAGTGTGTCATTTTGATTCTTTCAATCCCTGTCTTTCAATACTGTCTTTCTAGCTCCTGTATTTAAATAATAAGGCTCATGTAACCTAATAGGATTCCTGGATATTTTAGAAAGCATTTGAATTTTCCAATATTATTTCTCAGCAAGAGTAATATGCAAGGTTCTAGGTATGCAAGAGAGTTTACAAGGTTCCTTGATTGATACATATTTTTTCTATTCATTTGAGTGTAATTTATTGGAGCGGTACTCTTAAAAGAGTTCATTTAAAAGAATTCAGAGTTCATTTTAAAAGAGTTCTCATTTAAAGAGTTCATTTACGCAAGCTACCAGCATTCCTCTGTATTTTCTAGTTAGAGAAGAGCACTGGATATTTTTCTGAACTCAGAACTTTTTCCTCTTTGAGCTTTGTAATCAACATAGATATGAAGCTCCAAGAGGTCTTATCACCATTTATTTTATAAAGAAATATAAGTGATTTATTCCCGATAAATAATTCAATTTGACTAAATGAATAATGAATTTTATTCCCAACACAAGAAACAAGGGAATGTTGATTTGCAATATCATCACATGATATTGAAAGAGAAATTTCCATTCGCTGGCTAAATGAATAATAATTTTTATGTATAAAAATTAAAAAAAAGGGCAAATGTACTTTCCAAGTTAGAATTTAAGAGGTTTGTTTGTTTATTAAGGCAACTTTGGGCTGCCTTAGAGTTTTCTCCATTCTATGTTCTTCAATTTTCAGTGTAAACTAGATGAAGAGTTAAAAGTAAAATAGTCTCATGTGAAAAACGCATTTATACATGCATTTATAAAACAATACACACGCATTTTTGAAAATAATTCAACTTAAATAAATCAAAATAAACCAAAAATAAACAACTCAAAATAAATCAAACAGGAGCATTTCAAAAAACGTTTCATCAATTATGAATACAGTAGTCTCCAATAAGGCATTAACTAACTAATCAAGTCGTGAGTGCTTTGAAAAGTTCTGTCTGCGATCTCTCACTTACTCGTGATCGTATAAATAAAATAAAGTGGCACTCGCTTTACAGATGACTCTATACTGAAGGCCTACATAACTGTGAAGAGACGCATACCTAGTCGAAATGGAACAGTCATTATATTAGAAAAATGATTACACGTTATGAAAAAACAGGAATGAATCATGGCTAAGCCTAGTCTATGGTTTCAGAATGCAGACATAGAATGGGTTGATGGGTTATATAGAGGTTTATGTAATAATTTAACTTCCTGATGAAGCTAGGAGCATCTGCCCAATGCAACTCACATCTCTCTCTTTCTTTTCCTCTCTCTCAACATTCACTTTCAGTCATCATTTCCTCTCTCTTCAATCAACCCTGCCTCTCTCACACACATACACATTTGATACGCCACTTATAGTAGCTCCTTTCTCTTTCTTTCATCCCGGTATTCATCAATCTCTCTCAAGTCCACGTTACAACCAGAGAGTATATGTATAATGTAATATTATATTCTATACTACATGCTATACTGGTTACAACCTCTTTTTTCCAAAAGTCCTAGATCTAAAAAACGATCGTTCCTTCTCTCTTTGTCTAATCTAATATTAGAAGAAAGAGGAGAGATCTTCACAGGTAGGTACATGTGGAATTCAATGAGATTATGTTGGAGCATAATAAGGTTGAATAGCCAACCTAAGAGAGCAGGCTTATGTGAACGGTCAAAGGTGCCGAAATACCAGTTTTGTTCGATAACTGAATACTTATATGATGGAACTTTCTTCGGTACCGTATCCACCCATCAGTCTGCAAAACACTGGAATCTATTCCGTGACTTACATTCCCCACTGGCAGTTAATTCTTTTAAAAAATCATCTCACATGTCAAATCATGCACGACCTCCACGGTCTCATACAATCAATCTTTTGACCTTTTTTGCAATCTGATGTATAATTTTTTAGCAGCACCAATAAACCTGCTCTGATATTTTATCAGGTGCAGAATTATAGTCGTAAACAGAGAGTAATTTGCGGTAGACCACCAGGTGTCTTTTCCTTGTTCCAATGCGGAAAAGATGTGTGGGAAAAATATTTTCAACCAGTGACCTCATAACCCAACCAAACCGTAATTGTAATCTGTTTCTTATTAATTGTTGAATGATCAATTTGCATTATTATGCTAATAAATAGAATTTTTACATTTATTTAAAGACAGTTACTTAATCAAAAGCTTATAAGCCAAGACACTTGAAAATGACTAAAGAGTTGAGACTAGTTGTATTGTGGTAAAAAAAGGGTATTGTAATCTGTTTCTTAATAATTGTTGAATGATCAATTGGCATCATTATGCAAACAAATAGAATTTTTACAGTTATTTAAAGACAGTTACTTGATCAAAAGCTTATAAGCCAAGACACTTGAAAATGACTAGAGTTGAAACTAGTTGTATTGTGGTAAAAAAGGGTACTTACTTAGGATTGTAATCTGTTTCTTATTAATTGTTAAATGATCAATTAGCATTATTATGCAAATAACTAGAATTTTTACAGTTATTTAAAGACAGTTACTTGATCAAAAGCTTATAAGCCAAGACACTTGAAAATGACTAAAGAGTTGAAACTAGTTGTATTGTGGTAAAAAAGGGTACCTACTTAGATTTGTAATCTATTTCTTATTAATTGTTAAATTATCAATTTACATTATTATCCAAATAAATAGAATTTTTACAGTTATTTAAAGACAGTAAAAGCTTATAAAAAGATCAAAGCTTATAAGCCAAGACACTTGAAAATTACTAAAGAGTTGAAACTAGTTGTATTGCGGTAGAAAGGGTACTTGGAAACTTAAATAAAAATAAAAAGACTAAGAAATTATTAAAAACCACAGATTTATCAGTGAATCTGTGGTTTTTGACAATTTCTTAGTCTTTTATTTACTATGAATAATTACCACAATATCAACTTCCCAACTACACAAAAAGTACTTTGAAACTCTTATTTTCTTTCAGTACTGTGAATAATACGTGTCATATATTCAATTTTCCTCATAGAGGAAACAATATAATAATATAAATTATTATTGAAACTAAATAAAAATTCTCAAGTATCCTTTTCATTTTTTATTAATTCACAACATGTTTGACGAATTATAGCCTTTTTCAAGTGCAAATAAAATAAAGTAAATAACACTGAATAAACAAATCACAACAAGGATAGTCCAGGATTTTTATTTCGTTTCTTCGATAGTATTGGTAGAGTGAATTGGAGAATAATATGAGTCATATTATCACTCTATCTTACAGCGTTATAGGGCTAATACAATCCTATACAATACAATTCTATATTGACCTATAGTCTAAATAATATTCTGTAATCTAAAATGTGAAGATTTCAGTGTATATAAGCAATTATTGAAATGACATAAAAATCCTCTATCATTTATGGTTCAATTATTCACAACCTGTTTGACTAACTATAACCATTTTTAAGTGAATTGTTGATAAGAATATTGAAGTTCAACATAAACAACTTGAGGAGTTTCATTTTGTTTCAAATGTCATCTATATTGATCTATAGTCTAAATATATTCTATAGACTAAAATGTGAACATTGCAGTGATAACGATAGTACTGATAACCTTAGTAAATATTGCATTTTTGTGCAAATGAAATACAGTAAACAGCATTGAATAGACAAATAAACAACAAGGATGGTTGAGGATTTTTATTACGTTTCAATATGTGTTATCTATATTGACCTACAGTCTAACTATAATATTCTGTAGTCTAAAATGTGAACATTGCAGTGTGTGTGACTACTGATACAGGAGTGGACATTGCATTTTTATACAAATAAAATAAAGAAAACAACATGAACAACAAGGATAATAATTGAGGATTTTTATTACGTTTCGATATGTGTCATCTATAGTCCAGTCACTATATACATTGGTGCATGCAATTTATATTGTAGTTCTGATTTTTTGATATATTATTTGGGTACATAAGAGAAGTACAGAACCAATTTCTTCATGCAAAATTTACTTGTGCTAGATACAGAGTGGTCCAAAAACCTCATATTTTCGGCTCATTTTCCAGTTTTCAGCTATTTCTGCCAAATCTCGTAATCGGACAGAAAAATTTGCTCCGCCTTTTTTTAGATTATAGCATTTCGAATAAAATGTGATCATTCGGAACTCTCTATCTCCAATGAGTACTGAGTTATAAATCTTCAAAAATGAGTGAAATTCAAAGAAAAAATCAATTTTGATGAATTTTAGTTTTTGATCAACAATATCTTTCGATTGTTACCATTTAGAGATTTGGCAGAAATAGCTGAAAACTGGAAAATGAGCCGGAAATACGAGGTTTTTGGGCCACTCTGTATCTAGCACAAGGAAATTTTGCATGAAGAAATTGGTTCTGTACTTCTCTTATGTACCCAAATATTAAAAAATCAGAACTACAATATAAATTGCAAGCACACCCCCTTTTTTAGGTCTATATTGACTGGTCTACTATATGACCCATAGCCTAAATAATTTAAACATTGCAGTGTGTATAACTACAGTACCGACTACTGAAATAAACATTGCATTTCTGTGGGGTCACAATCATTATCCGATGCACTTCACTTCCTTACTAGATCGATCAACTACAACAGATTGCTTGCATTCTACAGCTGAAGGTGCAATGCACCCGTGTAGATAAGTCACCGTTTCCATCCTGTGCTGGGTGTTCTCATCTGCCTCTCACCTGACCTTCTTAGAGGTCGCTCTTCCGACTTCTCTCCGTAAAACGGTGCAGTATGAAACGACGGCGTCGAGAGATCGATGAAAAAGATGTTCAACTTATTATACTATCACACCAAACCGCTGTTATGTAATTCTCCTCATTGCTATAGTGCAGTCCACGTTATAATGGCAGTGAAGAAAGATAGGAGAACAACGTTGCCGATCCTCTGTCTTGTCAATGCCTTCTATAGACGGTAGCTGATACAGCTATATCGATAAAAACACTTCACCTATATGGGCTACTTTGTACAAACTAATAAAAACAATATAAAAACTTGTAATACCCTTTATTATTAAAAACTTTCAACGACTACGACTAATTTCTAAAATGACCTATGGTCGAAGCTAGTCTTAAAAATATTTTTAAGTTTTTAATAATAAAGAGTACTACTCGATTTTATATTGTTTCTATTGATAGGTTTATTTATGAAATATTAACTGTTCATTCTCGTTTAAAACAATCAATTATATTTTATTAAGCAAGAAATTATATTTCCCAATAATTTCATAATGAATACTCATAATCAAGATAAAATATTTTGTTGATTAATTATCAATTTGGTGAGGTCCACTTTATAATGGCAGTGGATTGATTGATTGAGTACTTTATTATGTAGATTACAATATAAAATGGCTTATACACTCATACAATACAGAAAAGTTTTAGATAAATTTACATAGCATAAACTAATAAATTAATTATTGAACTGTAAAATTATATAAAAAAATCAATTAGAATAACTATACAAGATAATATGGTAATGCATCTACATAAATTGGCGGAGCTTTGGACATATCAATGTCCATTCTTTGGAAAGAATATTAAAAATATCCTTCCCAGTAACTCTCTACCAAGAACGTTAATTCATTTATAAGACTAAAGATTTGTTCACAAATAAAAATTTTGTAGATGGATGAGAAAGTGGATAGAAAAAGTATTTTGTGGAGAAAGATAGGAGAACAACGTTGGGGATCCTCTGTCTTGTCAATGACCGTAGCTGATACAGGTTTATTGATGTAATGTTAACGGTTCATTCTCGTTTAAAACAATCAATTATATTTTTTTGAAAAGAAATTATATTTTTCCAATAATTTCATAATGGATTTTCATAATTAAGATGGAATATTTTGTTGATTAATTATTAATTCTACATTGTTAAAGGTCGATCTGGCAACAGAGCAAAGCGAGAAAGAGATAGCGCTATCCGCTTTGTTGAATGATAGACAAGGATAGCAATACCATTGCTCATCAAACACTGCCTAACGTGGACTTCACTATACCCTCTGAAATTCACTTCACACTATCATCGTCTCTTATTATTATAACACCTACCAATGCTGATATTTTCGAATGAATCTCATATCATAGCCTCTGAGATTTATTTCGAACAATCATTATGTTTTCTCCTTAAAAGATAGTTTTTTTGACATGTCTGGAGTCTAGTTTCTGTAGTGAGCTATTCTTATAGCATCTGAGATCACTTCAAACTATCAACATTTAACACACTTTTTTATGTATTTGAACATGACATGCAGTCAATTATTAATAGTTATTTGTATATCTAGAGTGAAAAGTACGACTTTTTCTCCCTGTGGGGAAAAGTTTGAAGCCCAAGGCGAAGCCGAGGGCAGCAATTTTCCTGAGGGAGAAATAGTATTTTTCGCTCGTGATGTACACAACATTTTTCCTCCATCTACATTTTTTTATAGAAACTGCAAATAAAATCATTCTAATAACTTACGTATTGGTGACAATGATTCCTAACAACATAACCTAAATCTAAAACCTAAAAACCGGTCGTCTGATTGGCACTGCCGATTGCGCTATCTATCGTCAAAAGTTGTAACAATTTTATCAGCTGAGCAGCTACCAAAAATGGCTGACTCCAGATCACGCGGCTCAGATTTGAATTGAACATTATTTGTTGGCTGGTATTTTGAATAGAATAAAATATTTTTAAAATTGTATAAATTTTTATCGTCTACTAATATTAAGAATATAATAATTATCATACAAACATATATTTCATGAGTTAATCAAATTTCTGGTTGTGGTATTGAATTCAGTTGACTCAAAGACAGACACCTCTATTATGCTTTCTCATCTGAGCTTAGACCTTCTAACCTATTACAATGTAAGTTTCAAAATAGAGATGCTCCCCATGTTATTTAAATGGAGTCACTTTTACTCCCTAGGGAGTTTTTCTGTTTTTTACTACCGAGAGCGAAAAAGTGACACTTTAGTATCATGTTTCAGGGAGTAAAGTAAGTACTTTTGACAGTAGGTGGAGGAAAAAACTTTTACTTACTGACTGAAGTACTTTCAATCGTCTAGCGATCATTTTCAACATTTTCAACATTGTGACTGTTGAAAATGATCGCTAGACGATTGAAAGTACTTCAGTCAGTTAGTAAAAGCACGGAATAAGCATACCAGTAGTGCTTCTTTCCTCTGTGGTAAAACTTTTAAATTATTTACGCAATAATTGACTGCATGTCGTGTTCAAATACATAAAAAAGTTTGTTAATACAAAGCAGCTCGGAAATGGATCAAGAAACCATCACCTATCAATATTTCTTATCAACGACTTCCCATTTAACCAATGTTGATAGCTAGAAATAAATCTCACTATAGCATCTGAGATGAATCGAGGAGGATATCATCAGAGAGAAGTCAGTACTTTTTCCTTTATCTCTTCTTCCTTTATCTGCCCTTATCTCTGATGATATCACACTATAGTGAGGTCCACGTTATAATGGCAGTGTTTGATTAGCAATGGTATTGCTATCCTTGTCTATCATTCAACAAAGCGGATAGCGCTATCTCTTTCTCGCTTTGCTAAGTTGCCAGATCGACCTTCAACAATGTAGAATTATAATTAATTAACAAAATAATTCATCTTAATTATGTAAATCATTAAAGAATATAATTTCTTGCTCAATAAAATATAATTATTTTATAATTATTAATATAATTATTGATTATTTTAAACGAGAATGAACAGTTAATATTACACCAATAAACCTGTATCAGCTACCGTCTATAGAAGGTATTGACAAAACATAGGTTCTGCAACGTTGTTCTCCTATCCTTGTCTATCATTCAACAAAGCGGATAGCCCTATCTATTTCTCGCGTTGCTCTGTTGCCAGATCGACCTTTAACAATGTAGAATTAATAATTAATTAACAAAATATTTCCTATGTAAATTCATCATGAAATCATCAAAGAATATTTCTTGCTTAATAAAATAGAATTGATTATTTTAAAAGAGAATGAACAGTTAATATTACATCAATAAACCTGTATCAGCTACCGTCTATAGAAGGCATTGACAAGACATAGGATCGGCAACGTTGTTCTCCTATCTTTGTCTATAATTCAACAGAGCGGATAGTGCTATCTCTTTCTCGCGTTGCTCTGTTGCCGGATTGACCTTTAACAATGTAGATTTATAATTAATTAACAAAATAATTCATCTTAATTATGTAAATTCATCAAAGAATATAATTTCTTGCTTAATAAAATATAATCGATTATTTTAAACGAGAATGAACAGTTATTATTACATCAATAAACCTGTATCAGTTACCGTCTATAGAAGGCATTGACAAGACATAGGATCGGCAATGTTTTTCTCCTATCTTTCTCCACTGCCATTATAACGTGGAAATCATCAAAGAATATAATTTCTTGCTTAATAAGATATAATTGATTATTTTAAACGAGAATGAACAGTTAATATTACACCAATAAACCTGTATCAGATACCGTCTATAGAAGGCATTGAAAAGACATAGGATCGGCAATGTTTTACTCCTATCTTTCTCCACTGCTATTATAACGTGGACCTCACTATACACTATGACGCCACATTATGCAACTGGTACAACAAGTATATTAGCATGTCTATAAAAATAATGTCTGAAAGCTTTTTGAACACAAGTGTTACTTAGTGGATGTGTCATTGTGTCAATGTGTTACTTGGTAATCGATTAGATGGGTTAAGTTGCACACAGAACAAGTAGTAATCGAAATTGTGAGGTGTGGGAGAAGAGAGGTTATCATTTTATTATTGGAAGGTGAGGATAAGTTGGTTTCCTCATAACTTGTTGAGACTTTATGGTGTTGGTCGAATGTATTTGACATCAAACTTGAAATAGCCTACAGGTATATAAAAGATTTTGAGGAGTGATTCAATCTCGATTATATGCAAAAATGTAAACTTGAATTGAGAAAATATAACTAAAATTAGATAGGCCTAATTTCGGAAATGAAAAATTTGATGCAATTTCAAGATTACTAATTCAGTGACGGAAAAATGTTGACCCTTTCTCTTTCACAGTATTCTAATCATTATTCTCGAAGAGCATTTAAAAGTGTGCCGGGCACTCTCTTTAATTCAGGCCTTTTCCCAAGTTATAATAGTAAATTTAATACGCAATAGACTAGAGCCATTATTGTAAGTGAGTTAGCGAAATAAATTATTTTCTCTCTCTATTATGAACGGCCATGACTTCGAGTTTCCCATGATAGATATTTAAAAATTGTGGCTCCGAGTCGTCGAGGAATGTAGATTATGGAATTATCTCTAAAACTTAGCCTTCTTGTCGCGACATAAAATGCGATAAGTTGGAAAACAGCAAGCATTGAAATTATAACAAACTACCGATTTTGCAGTTACTATTTGGTCCAAAGGCTGTAGAAGCCACGCGACGATTGGTCAAATTGATTCCATTCGCCCAATAGGAGACCTGTTTCTAAATACAGTAGTGGGGATTCCCCAGTCGAGAGACCAGATTACGTTCTGGAGGACACTTTGCTAGGAGCACTACGAGAGTAAAGATGTAGTCACTATGTTTCCCCCTTTTTGGGCAGGTTTATAAGTTTATTTCAGTAGTTAATGTAGGAGCTAGTTTATTTTTTATTAATGTTTAAATTTTCTAGTAGTGCCATGTCCTGAAAGGTTTAATTGAGTTTCTTCATCATGTACGAATAATTGTTTCTTCAAATAACCGCTAAGGTACGTAAACTAAGGTTAAAATATAATTTAGGGAAATTAATTAGGTGAAACTTCAATCAAAAGATTTTATCAACAAAGCCTGTTATTTTTCAAGTTAATAATATTGATTGAGAATAATCCTTTTGATTTTATTAGTGATGGAAGATACTTATAATTTTTTTCTACAGAAGTATAGAAAGTTTTCAGTTACGTTACATTTGAGTTATTGTTCCTGGAGATATATTATCGTAGAGTATTGCTGAAAGTCAGGAAGATAGCATTTAAATTGGAATGAAATTTTTAAGATTATGTTCATATTGAGTTTATGACATTTTATAATTTATATTTTTCAGACTCTGTTTTCTTATGTCATTAAGGCTTTCGAATGATTTAGTAAATTTTTTATGATAGAAATCTTAATAGACGAAGAAGAAAGTTTTTCTTTTCCAGGAAATTAATGTTAATGAATGTTCATTTTTAATTAAGGTTCTGAGCAGTTTTGGGCGAATGCCCGTTATTTACACTTAGATTGCGTCCTATAGTTCATAAATAATAAATAAAATAAATGTTGGCTAGCGCACAAGTTTCCAACAATACTAGCCGAGCTACTATATGAAAAATTGTATTTGATTTCGCAAACCAAACGAAAAATATCATATAAGTTAACATCATAATTAATGAAGTATTCTTTTTCTAAACACATTATATTAATTTATTACGGATGTTTTCATAAAGGTTGCATTGTATTTCAATGACACTCTGGCAAGTAAATTTGTTTTAAATCTGTTAAATTTTGAGAATGAAATCAGAACGTCAAGATAAAATCTAAATTAAATAACAGAATAAACTCCTGTTTTAGCTTTTGATGAATTGTAGGAAGAGTTAGAAATTAATGCTGTAATACATTTATTTACAGCGGTTCATGTGTGTCCCCAAACCAACTTCTTGTACTACCACCCCTTTGGTTCCGCAACTTTATGTAAAACCGCTTCAAGACACCCGTTCAGACGACAGGTCTAGGACGTAAGAGGACGTCGCCGTCAAGCCAAATTCAACCGGTAAAAGCTCACCGCCAAAAACAAGGTACTGTAACCCCGACGATAAAGCAACGTACAAACCAACGAAAGTGCAGTGTAGTGAAACAAAGGTTCATTCGAGAATGTCAATAAAAGTGGGGATTCAAAATTATTATGAAATGGGTTATATGGGTTACTATCGACGAAATTTGGGTTCAACGGGTTTTTTTCTTTCTTGAGTAATTTCATGTTGAAATTGATTGGTTATTAAATAACCAATCGCTTCATGCAAAAAGGGCTTCAGTCATAAAAATGGCCAAATTGAGTTAAGAGCAGAATTATGTCTTTAGATGGTGGTTTCATCGTTCTATGCAAAAAGGAATTCAGTCTGACTGCTCTAACGTTGTCAAATCAGTTACCTACGTATAATATTCTATGCAGAAAGGGCTTCAGTCCCGGACTGAAGCCCTTTATGCACAGAGTGACGAAAATTTTTCCGATCAGCTGACTGAATCGTATATTGTGATTCAGCTGCTCTGCATTACTTATTCATTCGCGGTTTTTGCGTTGAGGTTAGAAGCTGTTTTTTGAGTACCGTTCAAGTAATTATTGATTTATATTATTATTATTGAAGAAATTATTTTTAATTCATTATGGTTAGTAGTAGCGACGAAGACATGACAATGAATCCAACATTGTTTTTGGAAAGAGGAAAAGGCACGAAGAAACGTATAGAAGAAACGTGAACAAACTGGCTAGGAACAGCGGTGCTGAGTATAAGAACTACAAAGGAAAAACTGTACATGCAAAACAATCAGGACCTCCATGCAAGTAAGAAAAATTAAAATTAACTTAATTGAATAAGATATAGTCATTTTTACAATCTTGGATTTCTTGATCCATCAAAGACTCCAATGTCAACAAAAACTTTTCACACTCATATTAACACAATAAACTGTCTGTGATGAAATATGTCATGCAGACATTGAATAATAATTTTCTCATTCAATGGTGTGTTCAATAGAAGTTATCTTACCGGTAGTGAATTTCTGCTTTGTTAAATAATTTATTATTAAAAGGTACATCCTTTGTTAAACTTGTTCCTGAGCTTAATATCACCATTCTACCTGGTCTACCCATACCTTGTACTTACTGGTACTCTACCATTACTATTCTTTCTAGCCTAATGTACATGATTATCAGTATTTAAAATTTACTAAATTTTAGTATTGTATAAATCCAGCTTTACCTACCTAGCCTACCTACCTTATCTAATTTGAAACATTTTATTTTTGTTTCAGTTGCATAAAACAAAGGACAGCAAAAGTTTATGTTTATCATGAGGGTGAGGCCAATAAGACCCCTAATGAGGTTTGCTCGTTTCTCTATGAATATCTGAAAGAGGTACCATCAGAAGTAACAGAGTTAAGACTTTTTGCAGACAACTGTGGGGGTCAAAATAAAAATCACACATTGACCAGATTTTTGTTGATGCTCACAGATACAGGTCGTTTTGAAAAAGTCACCATGTTCTTTCCAGTAAGGGGCCACTCGTTTTTGCCCTGTGATAGGGATTTTGCCACAATTAAACGGCATGTTAAAAAGTATGACAGAATTTACACTGTTGGTGAAATTCGAAATCTTATTGAAAGTAGCAGCACTAAGCTTGGTAACAATCCAAAATTTGTAGTAAAGGAAGTTGAAAGTAGTGATATTCTGAACTTCAAAGCCTTGTGGCCTACCTATTATAAAAAAAGTTGCATCTCACAAGAAACAAACAAAAAAAGCGTTCCAAAAGCAAATAAAATTCATTTTGAGATAAGCAGCTACAGACAAATGACTTTCAACAAAAATAAGCAAGGTATAATATATGCCTCGAAAATGATTGATAGTATTGTGAGTCACTCGTTTAAGATGTGTAAGGATGCGAATGCGAAGCCAACTTTGCCACCAGCTGCAGCTTATCAAAGTAATATTCCAATCAAAACAGCAAAGCTGAACGACGTCAGGCATCTCCTACCATATATTCCCCAAGAACATCTTGAGTTCTACAAAAGCATCATGGACTGGCCTACAGTAGAAGGAATCGATCCAGAAATACAAGATGATTGAAATTTAATTTGAAAAAATTAAAAACTTTAAAGTTTTTTATTTACTTTTTTCCACATGAGCTGATCATTAAAACTTACTGTTAAAAATTCTCAACTGTATTGTTTTTAGTCAAAAATCCTTTTTTGTTCATAATATACTGCTTTCCAGTGGCAAAATATGTTGAATTTTGCAATATATAGTCACTTGAGTGTGAAAAAAAGTGTTATAAAGGTGAATTTACATGCAACAAGAGCTTTGCATAGGGTTATGTGCAAAAAGGGCTTCAGTCAACCAACAAAAAAAATTTTTTACTCAATAATTATAAAAAAATTATTGAATTTCTTTATAAAAATTCAATATTGAAAATATCTCCCTTCAAATAAAAAATATGTGTTTTCAATTTCTCTGTGTTTTTGAGTGAGACAGTTTTTCTTGTTTTTCTCAAAACCATGATCACTTGACTGAAGCCCTTTTTGCATGAAGCGATTCAATGACTGATCTTGTTTGGTTTTGTGACGTATTGCTATCTAAACGGGGATAGTAATGCGCCCCCGAATCAGATGAAGAATGTCAACAAAGTAACATGATATTGTTGTTTCTGTTGTTCGATTTTAGCTGCCAATGTTTATTGAAACTGTTTGTATTTTTCTATTATTTCAAATTGTAGTGTTATTCTATAGTATAAACCTATTAAATCAGGCATGGCAAGATTAATTGAAGTTTTCTTGACTCTAGCCCGTTCACCTGCATGAATTAGGTATAGACTCAGGTATTTTCTAGATGTGCCGGCCTATTTCTAAATTCTAAATTTTATTCAAAATTATCTTCCTTAGGCACAAAAGTTAGAGCATTCAAGAGCGTTTAATAGTTTAATCAGCCTGACGATCTTTACGATGCGTCAAACTATGGTTTATTATTCTGATATAGATACTTCGTCTTTAGAGCATTGCGATAGCTTCGCTATAACGCGAAAGACAAGACAAGACATTATCATACACGTTTAGTCACAATACTTCATATAGCTGCTTGTGACGCAACTCACACTGATTAGGCTAGGCACACACCAGTTAGTCAAGAAAAGACAAGACACGTTTAGTCACAATACTTCACATGGTTGCTTATGAAGACATGTCTAATTGCAATGACTAATCGGTGTGTGTTGCTTCATAAGCAACTATGTGGAGTACTGTGACTAAACGTGACTTGTCTTGACTAACCGGTGTACGGCCAGCCTTAATATTCCCAATCTATCAATGGTCTGCATTGCTTGAATTGGTGAATATGTGATTGGTTGAATATCTCTTACTGAAGTCCTGTCAATGACATTTTTCATAATGATGAAATCGCTGCTCAGTCATTGCTTTGCCTGTAATTGGCTGAATTCTCAAGTAGGCCTGCCGAGCTACAATACTCAACTCCTATTGGCTGTTGACATGACGGCGCAATCACTACTCTCTCATTGGTTGGCTTGTGATTGGTTGAACTCTCTCTTTGGAGGTTGTCATGAATTTGTGCTCTCTTATTTGTTAACTAGTGATTCGTTCTCTATCATGAAACATCTCTTTCATGGAACTCTTATTTTATATATACATTAAAACTAAGTTACTACTCTCTCATTGATTAAAGCTTGTGTATAGAATTCTCTCACGAACAACTCTAATTAGCTATGGCCAAGATAACAAAACTGAAACTCTCCCATATTTAGGATTGTGAAAAAAGTTATGGTCGAAACTAGTCGTTGAAATATTTTAAGTTTTTAATAATAAAGGGTACTACAAGTTTTTATACTGTTTTATTAATTAGGATTGTGATTATTTTAATTCTCTATTCACTTCTGTATGAGAGAGGAATCCCTCTCCTTCTCCTCTCCTCATATTATATAAGGTTGAAAATGATAACTTAAGATATCATTGGTTGAATAAAACAAAACAATTCTCTGAATTTGATGAACAATAAAAAGGAAAGCTTATCTCACACTCATTGTATTCCCAGAATGCACAAAAATGTGAATGAAAACCTGTGAATTCAAATGCGCATTCTTTCCTATAGTGCATTTTCAATCACAGAAATTTGAAATTCTGGAATCCATTCATGAGACAATCTCTTCATTCAAATGAGCTTTCCTTTCTAATCTCTTAACAAGATTACTCTTGCACAATAATTCAGCATTTTATAGTTCAACATATGCGGATATGCGATATACGTGCGGTACCGAAATAGGTTTATTATCATTTTTCTATTCTGTGTTTCCATGAATGTAAAAACTGAATGAAGTTACAAAAGATCTGTTTTGCAGAAACTATATTTTACCGAGTCAAGAAAAATTGCTACTTACAGCTGAAGAAAGGCTCAGTGCTCTAATGTAGGTTGCGCTCTTGGAATTCCTGCTTATTCAATAAACTGGCTAAAGCGATTTTCGTTTCTTTTCATTTCACTTAAGTAACGGCCTAATTATGCTGAGAGCTGAAGGTCGTTTTTCAGCAAACTGCTCTCTTCATGTATGCATGCAGAATTGTTCCAAACTTTTTAGTTCTTCCATTTTCGAATTCATGCTTCCAGGAAAGCTTTTGTTTGATTATTGTGGAAATCCATGTTCAAGATAATAATCATCCACCACTGACAAAATGAAGTTCGATTATTGTGGCTATCCATGCGCGATGATAATGAGTTTCACTAACCAAATGCACTGATAAAATATCAATTTTTCAAGAGAACATGGGTGTAACAAAACATAATTTGAAGAAGCGTAAATCAGCAATAAGCTGGTTATGAGGCACTTCAAAATTTTTCTTAAGCACTCTAATGTTATTTTTTGTATCCTCATTCCTCAAGAAGGATATAGGAATTAATTTTGTTGGCCAGAGAACTAGATCTGTATAAAATTTGTTCAAATGTGTAATATGTAATATTCTATTAGAAGCTGCAATTAACCAGCTGCTGGAATATTATAACTGTATTATATATTTCTGTATATTATATAACGTCACAAAGAATATGACTGTGTGTTTGGAAATTTGAAGTTGATTGATGAAATCATTTGAAAGTAATCGTCAAACATACACACAATCCTCAGATGGACAATTACTCGAGACTCTAGACATCAGTGTGTCTATCTATAGACAATTCTTTGAGCAAATATATGTGCACAGAGATAAATTATATACTAGGAAACAAGACGTTTCAATTTGTGTGAATAGATTTGGTTGAAAACATCACGTTCAGAGGTGGGAATAGCTTGGAATAGAGAACTAAACAGGCTGAAGTCGTATCGACCAATGGGAAGGCGCGATGAGTTTGGAGGTGGACCGATCAAGTATATAGCTGCTCTCTGATTGGCCAGGAAGCTTTGGTGTCACCGCACTAGGAAATGGCGGCTTGGCCAGTAATGGATACAACATTTTTGAACCAAATTTCAGTGTTTAAGAATTTGAGAGCTGTTATGAAGTACTGAGCTACAGAACTCGCTCATGATCTGATTTTAAAATCTGCAACTTATATTCATAATTATATTGGTCAATAAAACTTTATAGTTTACTTCATAATAGTGAATAATTCAGAATCAAAATTCAAGACAGACAGCTAAAATAACATGCGGGAAAATAGACGACAGACTGTCTGTGGCCCAGTTGCACAAAAGCCGGACAAATTTTAAGCGTGATTAATTCGACAAGAGCCAATCAGAGAGGATGTTTTTGAAAAGCTTCCCTCATTGGTTCTCGTGGAATTAATTATGATTAAAATTCAACCGGCTTTTGTGCAACCGGCACTCTGTCTCTTAAACAAGATCTTTTGTTGTGGGATAGTCTCCCAAAACAATGATCAACAGTCAGCTCGATGATTAGTCCGGACAAATCAAGGTAGGTAGATTATATTATTCTGTTCAAATAATTTCGACTACAAAATTTTGTTCTTATGCAATCTCAATGTTACCTTAGTATGTCCTCAAAGAGGATGATTAAGTGAATCAATTTCGTTGGCCAACAAACTACTTGACCTGTATATAAATTGATGGTTCAAAGAATGTGTGTTGAATATTTGTAATTGATTGATCAAAGCAATAGAAAGTGATCGTCGAACAAACAACCCACAAACGGACGATGACTCGAAGCTCTCTAGTCATCAGTAGAAACTCACTACCTTCGTCCAATTATTTCAATGAGATAAAACATATCTTCTTCAAACTGTATGTTTTCTTTTGTCTTCTCTATCTTGAGCCTTAAATATTTTAATTTGTGTACAATTCTTGGTAGTTCCATATCTTCTTGAAATGTATGAATCATGGCTACTTTGAGAGATGAAATGTAATATCCATTTTCCTCATCAAATTGATGAAGCTTCACAGTTTGTTTTTCCTATAGATTTTTTTTTTCAATTCAAGTAGGGTACTGTACTTTGAATGAGAATATACTTAAAAACCTTCTGCTTCATCCATTACCCACGATGGCGTCATGTGATTCAATTCCAATGCACGTATAAAGGTGCGTACAGATATACGCGCCGCGAACATGAGCAATTCACTTTTAATCAGCTGACTATATCTGTATTTTTACAGAAACGGTAAGATATAGATATAAAAACCTTGGCATCAGCTGATTAGAAGTGAATTGCTCATGTTCGCGGCGCGTAAATCTGTACGCACCTTAATAATATACGACATTCCTTCGTTTATTCCAATAAGTTACACCTAATTTCACACACAACTATTCATACGGCAGATGCAAACAGTAACTACAATTAATAAAAATCCAAATCATCACCCATAAATTCATTTACACTATAATATGCCTTGTCACAAACTAAAGAAACCATAGTTCTCTTTTATTCCCTTCAACGAAAACCAATAAGGAGTTCTCAAGATCGCTCCATGATTTGTCTTTCCTAAAAATTATTTCAATTCAAGTACAATCTTATAGATTCTTAAAATTTATGAATTTGATACTAATTTTTATTCATAAAATAGAATTTTAGTACTCTTTCCTTGAAATTTATAAAATAATAGTTTAAAAATACAAATTATAAAAACTAGTTTCAGTGATCCACACCATCTTCGGGTGTTAAAAAAAATTGTATTTTATAAAATGTTTAATACTTAATTTTGAATATTAAAAACAAAATTCAAGTAGGTTGAATACCAGAAATCATCTGATGATAAGTCACTACAAATTTTCTTCTTAAGCACTTTCAAATTCCTGTTATGTCCTTAAAAAGAAGTACGAAGAAGTGAATCAATTTCGTAGGTCAACAAACTTGACGTGTATATCACTTGAGTGTGGATCACTGAGACTATAGTGAGGTCCACGTTGTAATGGCAGTGGATAAAGATAGAAGAATAGCGATGCCGATTTCTCTGCATTAATTAATTATATTTCTACACTGTCAAAAACATAATTGGTATCGTTGTGAACCTAGAAAAGGATAGTACCACCGGCTTTGTCGAATAGGATAGCAGAACCAAAGTTGATCAAATACTGTCATTATAACGTGGACCTCACTATAGTCTCAGTGATCCACACTCAAGTGATATACAGGTCATGTTTGTTGGCCAACGAAATTGATTTACTCCTTTGTACTTCTTTTTAAGGACATAACTATAGTTATTATAATATGTATTTTTAAACTAATATTTTATCAATTTCAAAAAAAGGGTTCTATAATTTATTCTATTTCATAAACAATCTTATAGATTTTCACCACAGATTTATAGCTAGCTATTAGAAGCGTAGTCTGGGAGATTTTGAGCGACTTTCGTCTGTCATTTCTGCAGCGAAACATAAGTGCAGTCTGCACTTAGTTTCCTTAGTAAGATACACTTTAAACTGCCAGTATTCCATTTGAATAACACCAATGCTCTCCATTTAACCAATGCTGAAAGTTTAAAATGAATCTCCTCACTATAGCGGCATCTTTTCTTACAATAATAATTATCGCAGTCTACGAGTGTAGGCGCACTGCAATAATCTTTCCGTTTCATTTTTCACGGCCTCAAATCGATGATCGTGCGAAAGTAACTAAAACGCGTGAAATACGCGTAAACCCCGAAATCACTGCAAGAAATAAACGATATGATAGATGCTACCGGATAAGAGATTCTCTTTCACTCTCTTTCTTTCGCACTCTCTCAATCTCTCTCTCACTCAGTCTCTCTCTTAAGAGTAGCATAAAAGGGTAGCATCCAATCTAATCTCTCACTCGCTCTCTCTCCCTTCCTCACTCACACTCTCTCTCTATCTCACTCTCTCTCTTATTAGTAGCATCAATGGGTAGCCTCCAATTCAATCTCTCTCTATCTCTTACACTCTCTCTCTCTCTTTCTCTAACACTATCTCACGCACACTCTCTCTCTCTCTCTCTCTCTCTCTCCTCTCTCCTCTCTCTCTCTCTCTCTCTCTCCTCTCTCTCTCTCTCCTCTCTCTCTCTCTCTCTCTCTCTCTCTCACTCTCTCTCTCTCTCTCAACACTCTATCTCACTCACACTCTCTCTCTCTCTTATTAGTAGCATCAAAGGGTAGCATCCAATCTAATCTCTGTCTCGCACTTACCCTCTCTCTCTTTCTGAGAGAGAGAGAGAGAGAGAAAGATAGATAGAGAGAGAGAGAGAGATTAGATTGGATGCTACCCTTTAATGCTACTTATAAGATTGATTGATTGATTGAGTACTTTATTTATGAAGATTACAATATATACTGGCTTTTACACTTATATAAAACTTACTACAGCCAAATTATAGATGAATTTACATAATATAGACTAAGAAAATAATGAAAATAATTATTGAACTGTATAAGATATATAAAAGCAATTTGTAATATAATAACTATAGATAATTATATTGTTATGCATCTACATAAAATGGCGGAGCTTTGGACTTATCAATGTCCATTCTTCGGAAAGAATATTGAAAACTAGCCGTCAGGCTCGCTTCGCTCGCCATATCCCTGACTGGATCGTCCAAAAATGAGATCAGCGGGCTCGCTTCGCTCTCCTGCATTTATCATATCAGCATGCTTCATTCCATCAGAAAGTCGAAGTACTGAGAAAAACGTTGGAAAAACGCAGATTTTGGGCGTATCTTTGGCGTTATTTCAAATTCCTTCTAACTCAACATTATTACACCCTAGCTAAACTTCTGTACTAAATTTGAACAATTTCTGTTCATTTGTTCTCGATAAATCTGAGGAAAAGCAAAAAAACGCTGGAAAAACGCTAATTTTGGGCGTATCTTTGACTTTATTGCGAATTCCTTCTAACACAACATTATTACACCCTAGCTGAGCTTCTATACTAAATATGAACATTTTCTGTTCATTTGTTCTCGATAAAGCTGAGAAAACGCTGAGAAAACCCTGGAAAAACGCAGATTTTGGGCGTATCTTTGGAAATTTTCCCAAATCCGTTCTTAGTGCGCCTCTAAAGGGCCAACTGAACATACCTACCAAATTTGAACGTTTTTGGTCCGGTAGATTTTTAGTTCTGCGAGTGAGTGAGTCAGTCAGTCAGTCAGTGAGTGAGTGCCATTTCGCTTTTATATATTATATAGATATCCTTCCCACTAACTCTCTACCAAATACCTAACTCTCTCTCTCTCTCTCACTCTCTCACTCTCATTCTCTCTTTCACCCAAGTTTCTAGAGTTATCATACATCTCCGGAAAGTGATAGTAATAGTGCAGTAGTTATTATAGAGCGTGTCGGCTCCAAGGCAAAACTCTATTCCGGTACCTATCAATAACCGATCGTTCCGGTAAATCACGCCAATAAATATCGTTTGCCGTCAATCGTCGATATGTAAATTACTCGGATAAATAATGTCGAGACACTAGTTCATTGTCAGCACACTGTCCCCTTCGAAAATTAGGATCGAACAAGATTTTATCAACTGATAATTTTGGTTTAGTAGCCTTACAAGCGCTTTCGTAGCCTTGTGCTCTTGAGATTTGGGTGCAATTAATAACAATTACGATTTGTTAGTTACAGTCTTAATTAAGAATAGTGGTAATGTGACAGGACAGTAACTTGTCCAGTCTCTTAGCTTTTAATAAATAATGTTTTATTGGCTGACTAAAGTTCAAGTTTAATGAGAGATCAACTAGATCCAGAACACAAGAAACTTCAAATTGAGGTTAAAAATGGAAAGGGTTCCCGATCGAAACGTGAATTGGAAATACAAGATTCACGATGATCCTTCTTAATATTCATTGAATATTACCGGAATGATAGGCCTACATACACTACTGGACTATAACTGTGGGTTTTCAGTAGTCAAGTAATGAATTTCAGTAAGCTTATTGTTTTATTATAAAGTGGGTTTTCAAGTTTTCGTGTTCACTGTCTTCTAAAGGTGCATTTTCGTTTGTGCGTAAATTTCCACAGTCGACGACAACAAGCATTGTTGACTTTCATATTGTCCAAATTCCAAGTGTGCTAAAACAGCTGATCAAATAACTTTTCATTATTTGTTTTTATGATTGAAGAATTCAACAATTCTAAAGGTGCGTACAGATATACGCGCCGCGAACATGAGCAATTCACTTTTAATCAGCTAACTATATCTGTATTTCTATAGAAACGGTGGGTTAAAGATATAAAAAGCTTGGCATCAGCTGATTGGAAGTGAATTGCTCATGTTCGCGGCGCGTAAATCTGTACGCACCTTTATAGTATCAACATATTATTAACATTTGAAAGTATGAAAAAGTATAAGCTCAACGTGCCCCATTAGAACATGATTGAACATAATCTTTTAGTTTATGTACACAAATTGAAATCCATCCAATCTGAGATTCTCTCCCTGTAGACGACGGCATTTACGCACAAACGAAAACCCAGCTTTAGAATGATTACATTCTAGAATTATTCAAGAATGAAGTTCTTGTGAATTTTCAGATTTTTCAAGCTTAATATCAGGCAAATTAAGAGATCAACAGTTCAGTCCTTAATAATAGAGGGAAAATTTATCTTGTAATATTGAGACACAGCTAATGGGTGCTGTGTAAGGAAAATATTTATTCAATCAAGAGCTTACCAATGACAGAGTAGCAATTGAGTGACAACAGCCAATGAGAGCTGTGTTAATAGAATTGATCTTATCACAAGCCAAGCAGCAATTCAATCGTCATGACGTCATTCACCATTCAAAGAGAAAATTCAACCAATCACAAGCCAATGGATTAGACAGAAATGACTGCGTCATTATGACAACAGCTAATGAGATTTGAGTAAGAGAGAATTCATCTAATCACAAGCTAACTAATAGTACAATAGAGGGCTAACCAATGAGGAAGCAGCAATTCAATCGTCATGAATAGATTTAAGGGAGAATTTGACCAATTATTACAAGTTAACCAATGAGACACCAGCGATTGTGTTATCATGACTACAGCCAATGAGAATGAAAACCAGCTTGAAGAATGATATTGATGTTATTGGAATATTCGAACGTAAATCATCGTAGCTCTAGATGTACATCAAGATACATCAATCGTACCCCTTGTTCAATAGATTGATCAGAGAGTGGCTATTCGGTCTTCTTCCGGAGGCGGTCGAAGCTATGTTTTTTGTTGTTCAGTGGGAGATCACATTTCTCAAATTCTAAAAGTTATTTTAATTACTATTTTTCTGTTGATAGCTTTCATTTTATTCTTTATTTGTTGTATGACTTTTATTTTTGTTTCTCAATGCCTTGTATTCCATTTCCTAGTTATAATTACTGGATACATTATGTAAGGAATTCGATAAACTTTTTTTACTATAAGAGAATTTCTAGGGTCTGCAGCAACTTCTCCATGCGTACAGGGAAGCTTCCCTTGCATGAGAGTATTTATTGGCAATGTATATAATATTCATAATTTTATTATTTATTATTGTTAGTTTATGCTCTAGATGATTATTATTATTTTGTATGCATTGTTTTTGGCAATAAAGTTTATTATTATATTATCATTATTATTAGATATGAGTAATTATGATGAATTTACCAAATAAAACATGAGAATCGTTATCTAGGAAGTTGACTGTAAAAATTAAAGATTTCCAATCTCTACAATATTTATTATGATCTGAATTTCCAAGACGGTACGCAGAATACTTTCTATTCAGATCCCCCTACCCTTTCAACACGCCCTGTTATAGTTATTACTAGCTCATCAATTCAATACAAGACTTTCCTTGAGAGACGGAACAAATTGAAATAATGAAATTGATGACCTCAGTCCTATCCTAATCCCATCTGGGATTGTGACTTATCGCGGTACTATAATCAACTGCCAGCGACCTCTTGACCTGAAAGGTGTTTTGGTCGATCTGCTAAGTACCTTTCAAGTCCTCGGACTTATTTTACAACTTTCGCCGTTTTATTCCCGCCGTACCGATAGCTCCAGTTTTATGTGTTGTGTACTATTGTTGGGTAATGAGTATTAATTATCTTTCATCATTAGGCAACACCCAAGTACGATATTTTTTAAGAGCCTCACTTACTAGTCGTTTTTGAATAAGTGAGAAAGTTCTCAAATTATTTTCTACTCAAGACAAACTCTTCAGAAAAACATCTAGTAATAAAAGTCAGTAGAACTGGAATGTTATATTCAAGTTTATGGAATAAGATTAGTACTGCTCAGTTCAACCCAAAGAGTATATTAGATCACTTCACTTGTATGGGCTACTTTTTTCAAATTAATAAAAACAATATAAAAACTTGTGGTACCCTTTTATTAAGACATTTTAAAAACTTTAAATAATTTTAACGGCTAGCTTCAACCATTGGCCATTTTCAAGTTAAAATGTTTTAAAGTTTTTCTTTATTAAATGTTTTCTTTAATAAAAGTTTTTATTAAATGTTTTAATAAAAGGGTACTACAAGTTTCTATATTGTTTTTATTAATGTAAATTCATTACATTCTATACTTTATGGTTCAACCACAGTCTTGAAATGTGTTTTTGATTAGAATATCAGTCTGAATAATCAACTCTCCAGAATATCTGGAGAATCGATACTCTTTGGGAGAATGTATTGGTCTCATAAATTATCAACTTGAGATTGTTTGAATATACAAGTTATAAGTTGACTTCCCTTACTTGGATATTGTCCAACCTCAGATTTATTGATTTATCATATATAGAACCATAGATTTATCTATCAAAATCGAGATGCCGGTTTCGGTAAATCGGAGTTTAACAGATTTTGATAATGGTGTTCAATTCAATTCAATTCGTTTATTTCCACTTGGCATACAATACATGTACATATTTATATTCGATATTCAACAAAATAAGAATTGCATTTTTACAAAAACAGTACAAAGAGAATATTGATTGAGTGGAATTCCCCCAGTAAGACTATGCGTCTGAGATTGGGGGACAGTTCCAGCAAGCAGTATTATTCAGTAGTTATATTTACTATGAATCACAATATGTGTTATTTAGATTATAAAAATAAGATTCAGATAACAGTAAGTGAATTATAAGTGACAACATAATTATAGTGTTGGGTGTAGCTTGATATCTAGAGTGGGAGAGCAAGAGGACCCAAAAACCGGAGGTAATTTATTGTTTTATAAGCCTCTATTTTATTTTGAAACTCTAAATACTTGAACGTGAGGTATGAGTGTGTGAGTGTTACAACCGAACCGATAACTCGGTTTTTAACGGATCTGTGGTTGGACAATAATTGATCTAATATTTTTATTCAGTGTAGATATAATTTGCTGAAAACAATATAAATAGAGCAATATTGGCCTTTGAACTTCTATTATTCTACGATGTCCATAAAGAGCTTCCCCGATTATATTCTAACAAATCAAAAATGTTCTAGCGTGAACTCAAATTCATCAAAAGAGAGTCTTGATAACAAAGTCTTGATTATTATATTGAGATCTAAAAACGAATGAACACTACAATTTTTGGGTGTAGAATTAGTTATCATTCATATATTGACAATTATTGTGACTTATAGTAATAGTTCTATTTGTTGTATTTATTCTGTGTCTACTTTTGCTGTTTTCATTAGTAAGGCTAGGCGTATACCAGTTAGTCAAGACAAGACATGATTAGACACGTTCAGTCACAATACTTCACATAGTTGCTTATGAAGACATGTCTAATTGCAATGACTAACCAGTGTGAGTTGCGCCATAAGGAACTATGTAAAGTATTGTGACTAAACGTGTCTGATCATGTTTTGTCTTGACTTGACTTACTGGTCTAGCCTTATAGTTTGACGTAGTAATGTATTTGATGTTCTCCTCTGCTACTTTAATAAACATTTATTGACCGAGCGAAGTGAGGTCCAAGATTCAAGTCGACTGTTTGGCATTTCTCTTAATGTTTATATGTTGCGCATTTACGGCGAAACGCGGTAATAGATTTTCATGAAATTTGACAGGTATGTTCCTTCTTAAATTGCGCGTCGACGTATGTACAAGGTATTTGGAAATTTTGCATTTCAAGGATAATATAAAAGGAAAAAGGAGCCTCCTTCATACGCCAATATTAGAGTAAAAATCAGACTATAGAATTATTCATCATAAACCAGCTGTCTAGTGGACTATAATACTACCCGTTCAAAAACATGGAACATCTTGAAAATGTATATTTCCATCAACGTTGTAGACAGCTGCAGCCAGACCTGATAACAGCGCTCACACTCACATTCCGGGACGATACGTCACGGTACGATAGGACAGAATGCTCTATGTTTATTTAGGATTTTTTCTAGACATTTTAAATTGATAATTAATTATACATTTTTGAGAAAACATAACAACAGGTCAATGTAACTTACTGAGCGCGAGGTCTACTGTTCACAGAACTACTAGTATGTTTATTTATTTACTATCCACTACCTATAACAAGTTATCTTTGAATACAATCGAAATACATCAATATTCAAGTGAAATCCGATTTGAAAGACCAATACCAATCGATGTTCAGTAGGAGAAAGTTTAGCCTTTGATATTTCTAATTGCGATTTGGGTAGACATCTGGTGAACGAGTGGTAGGCTATATGTAGCGGATACTTCTTGTTATCGACCATCAACGCCTCCCCAATTTAGAAAACAGAGAGGGAAGTAAATGCTGATCCAATTTGGATTTAGTATCCAAAGTTAACGTTTCCTCCAATGTATTTCTGCTACTGTAGAAACGATCAAAACGTAGACTATATAGCTACTGTTACCGTTACAATAATATTTTATTAGGTTATTCGAATAACTGTTCAATAACTGTGGAAATTGGACTTTTTGAAGTGAAAAGTGAAATCTTAACCTCATTCTTTTTTGAAACTTTTATTTGTAAGAATTTGGGAGAAGACAGTTTTGGGCTATGCATGTTGTCTTTTCCCAATCATATTATATATTATAATTATGATTTGTGATTGTCAATAAAATAAATGAATAGTTCATCACCTTCTAGTTTGTGAGTTCTGAGATATTTCTCTATATTAATTTATTTATAAAAAAACATTTTAGAACGGCACAATTTATATTAAAACCGGAGGCCTTATCAAAAATCGTTACACATACGTTTCTGCGCCTTGTTTCAAAGAACTTGCATACCAAATTTCATCCAAATCGGACAATAACTGCGACTGTAACTGCGGTACAAACAAACAAACAGACAAAAGCCGATCGAGTCGAAACTAAGACCTCAGCTTCGCTTCGGTCAATTATTCATGCTTGTGGGCACCATTCAACTTCACAGGATTAGGACCAAACCATATTATGCGTTTTTTCAGGCGTTTTAAGACGGAGTTTTTAAGAGTCGGCAGAGCAGGAAGCTCTACGATTGGCTGATTGAGTTGGCGCCTGAAAACGCTTGAGAAAACGTATTAATGTGGTCTGACCCTTATTCTATTATAACTTTCAAGACTGACTTGGAATCACAACTTCCATCGATACACGATATCATTTGAACGGGATTTTCTTATTTCTCTGCTTAGCGTAGCTTAAGCTAGATTCTCACATATTAGTATGTGTCCAGTCACTACCTCCGTAAACAAAGCCATAGTGCATTCGTGTGACGTCAGCACAGGTAGGGCTCCTACACCAATAACACACAAGCAGATAGATCAGCTGAAATAAACGAATTTTCATTGGTGTAGGAGCCCTACCTGTGCTGAAGCACTGCCGTCTCTATACAGTATAGAGACGGCAGTGGCTGGAGTCACACGAATGCACTGTGGCTTTGTTTACGGAGGTAGTGTAGTGGTCCAGTAGAGTGAAGATATTATTTCCCGTAGTTCTAATGTGACTATTCTTACTCGCTTGGCTGGGCTGAGTGGAAATAGTCCTATTTTAGAACTAATGGGAACAGTATCTTCACAGTACCTGACACGTACAATGATATTTTACACCTGTTGCTCTCACCTAAATAATATATTGTTTAACAGTGTACATTTGAATAAATAAATACTGATACTGGGAAACCTAGCTCAATGGAACAATGGAAGGCAACTCCATAGAAATTGTAATTTAGGAGTTTGAATGATTACCGTAGGTCTATTGATAATCATAGATGTCAGTTAGATCTGTGATACTATCCAGGAGTTCATTTAGATTTTTCAAAAAATAGACTGAGTTCAATTCAAAATATTCTCATAGACTCTACTATTGTAAAACTCGTGAAACGAAGTCGGTCTTGTTGATCTCTTTTTTACCCAAAAGTGGTATAATAAAATCTACTGTAACTGGTAACTCTACCAATTAATAGAGGAGAATTATTATGAACATGAAAATGGATGGCGATTTTAGGATGGCGATTCTAGTATTCTACAGTAATACTGAAACTCACTCTTGAGGAGAATGTATTGAAGTCAGAGCCTTGAGAAATTTCCAGTAGACCGATATGAAATGATGAGTAGTTAGATTGTAGACTACCAATTAAAATATTTCCTCAATTCTAGTAGATGATTAAATTTATTGTATTCCTATCATGGATTCATGTCAACTGTTAACGTTATCAGTGAAGCATGGAATATTGCAAGTAATTCTAATCACTCGTAAATGATTGTATTCAGATATACAAAGCTGAAGCATTTGTTGGAACATTAAAACGCTCCATGTTTGTAGATTTGAAGGTTCCTATAGAACGTACAAAATGAGAGGCACAATAATAAATTAGTCTGGCCATGTTATGTAAATAAATGGTCTTGTGGGAAAGGAGAGAGAGAGAGATTCCGAGAGTCAATCCAGTCCAGGTCACAATCCATTACAAGGAAATGTTTTCTTAATGATTCCCACACATTTAAGTACCGCGATTAATTTCGTTGACAGAGTAATGACTGTACATGAAATGCATCTTGGAATATTGCAGTTAATTGGAAGGAAGGACGGAGTTTAATGGGCATGGAATTGAATTGTCAAGTCATACACCTAGAATATATTCTAGAATATAATCTAGGTACATTGGTCATATACAAAGGATGATCAAACATTGGAGTAGGTGGACCACATGTTATTCTAGTAAGTTATCTTATTATCCCACTAGTAGTTCTGTGAACAGTAGACCTCACGCAGTATTCTCATCCACAAGTACCTGATTGAAACTATAGACCTTATGGAAATAAAGCAATAGACTGGCTTCTCCACACATCTGTGTAATCACTTGTCAGCTGATTTATTATGAAAAATTCTATAGTCTGATTTTTAATCTAGTATTGGCGTATGAAGGAGGCTCCTTCTTCCTTTTATATTATCCTTGAAATGCGAAATTTCAAAAACCTTGTATTATACGTCGACGCGCAATTAAAAAAGGAACATACCTGTCAAATTTCATGAAATTCTATTACCGCGTTTCGCCGTAAATGCGCAACATATAAACATTCAAACATTTAAACATTAAGAGAAATGACAAACCGTCGACTTGAATCTTAGACCTCACTTCGCTCGGTCAATTAAGAATAAGTTATAGATATTGAGTACGGTACCAGTAGTTGAAATTAATTTATTTTTAAGGAAGCAGTTGCCTTCAGATTCGCATCAGTAAGTTATCGTCCAGATTATGTTATATCGTTCGTAAGTTATCGTTAAGATAACTTAAGATGTGTACCTTCTAACTCCCATTGAACAGGTGAATTTCCTCCAATTTCGCAAAATATTATTTACGAGTTTGTAAATCGCTTTCCGATTGTTTGGAACTCACGTAAATATATACCACTAATTTCTCATCATTAAGATTTTCATCACCCACACATAAGCCTGGAGCTTATGAAGACATAACTATCAGAAAAAGCTTATTCCATCAGAATAAGCTTGGACTATTATTAAAATGTGTCTATTGTCTGTTAATATAATACACCCTGAACTTTATATTCTAAAACCTATTGGTAAAGAAGCGTAATATGGATAGGCTATCATGGATGTTACTAAAAATCCAGAATAATGTAAGCCGGACATCTAGAAAATCCTGATTTAAATATATGATTTGATATTTTTCAATTTAATATTTTCATGGGCTACTTGAATTAATTTTAATTTAAATGTGATTCTCTGTGAATGATTATTCAATAATAAGGCTGTGCAAAGGCTAAAAAAAACTTTCTACTGGTGATATTTTTCAAAGTTTTTCGATTTTTATCATCAAGCTATCAAAATGAAAACATTTTTTCAGAAAAACATTCTTCTCCGATCATTACTTTCTGGGATATGAGCACCTAAAGTTTAAATTTTTGGGACAGAACATTTCAAATTCCGTAGGAGATAAATCCATGAGATTCAGAGGATAAATTCCTCATGGTATTGTTGATGAGAAAACTACATTCTTTTTTGAATATCAATTTTTGAGAAAGTTATTCAATTTACCATAAACTAGACTAGAAGTTATTTTTTAATAATATTAAAGGTCTTTAAGTGAAACAGGACGATTTCAACTCGTTACTAACTCGTTGAAATAGTTATTTGTGCAACTAGTACGCAAAGTGACAGTTTGCTGCACCGAAAGAAACGTTTTACACCTGAGCCGTATAGGCGAGGGCGGAATGGTTTCTTGAGTGCAGCAGAGGAACTTTGCGCACATATTCACATATAATTTTTCCTACAGTTACCATTGAATATGAAAAGTGGGTAATTATGGATAAAATGATGGCTGAAATCCATCAAATGTTTGTGTGTGTGATGCTGTTATTAATAACAACCTTAATTCATTTAAAAATTAATAATCCAATTGAAGTTGAAAATTCTCAGCCAAAGTTCTCATCTTTATTCATTCAAGAATCAGAAAAATACAGATAAAACAAAAAATTCGCATTCAAAATACACGCCAACAGCTGGTTGTGATGACTGCAAAATGGCTGAACCAACAAGCGCCCGACCTAGTGGGAAGAATCGTACTTAATTTCTTTTCATCCAGCTGAAAACAGTATTCAGATATTTAGACATGGTTAACTCACTAAATTACCGAAAAATGATATAAGTAAACTGAAAAATATTTATAAAATAACATAGACAACAGAAAATATTTATTTTAGTATATTCTACTGTTATTCTATTAATTTTATTGACATGGATTTCGAACGGTAATTATTTAACCTGAAAATTCGAATTTCATAATGTGTGTTTGCTACATTTTTCAATGCTTATAGTTGAAATAATTATTACTGTCAATAGAAAATAAACATTATTTATTATTAAATGATGAGAAGTTATTATTTAATTATGATTTAGATAAACATTATTCTTGTTTTGGATTTCTAGATTGGGATCTTATCATAAATGTAGGGTAGCCATTGAAATGATTCTTATCTAAATCTAACCGCAGTCATTGTTACTAAAATATTTTTGTTTTCGTGCACTAATCCTCCATATATAACCCACCAACTATTTTCTGTTGCCATGTTGCAAATCTGGAGTGCAGGAAAAATTTTTCCCGCACTAGAGCGGAAAAGTGATTCTTTGCGTTCTGTAATCAGTGCAGGAATGGCCACTTTTCAAGGTAACTGTAGGAAAAAATATTTTATCAATTGAATGGCCATGAATATGAACATACATAAAAGTTTATATTCTACGCTGAAAATAGATGTTCCAAAGTGTTAGCATTATAGTATCTCTTTTTCAGCTTTTTTAGAGTAGCTCTCTTATTCTCTAAAATAATAAAAACGATGTACAAATGTGATGAATCCCCGATTTTATGATCATCCAACACATTAAAGTTTGTCTTCTGATTCCACTAGAAAGCAGAGTTTTCATGAGCGTAAATTTATAACTATTTTATCCAGCAAGCTAATTCTCCATCTGCCTCGGTTGGACTCTAGATTCATATTCTACTCGGTGAAGTAGATGAAAATTGAGCATGACAAGCGAATGTACGAAAATAATAGCTGAAATTAAGACAGTATACAGGAAGACTGCGCCTACCATACATATAGAGGCTTTGAATTTATATCGTTTAGAGCAGCAGACATTGTTCAAAAAATGAGTTGACGTAATATCCGACACCTCGTCCTCGTCCTTTCACTTTTACTTGGGATTCCAACTCAATTTCAGAAGATCTGAAGTTATTGGTATGGAATTGAGCATTGCACATCAAGAATTGTTACATAAAATACGGATTTTGTACATAAAATGATGGGATTTATTTAGACATTTGATGAGTGATAAAATAGATTGGTTTTAGCTACGGTGTGTCGTGCTTTATGAGAGAATGGAACTGAAATGTTCCAGGTTCAGAAAAGGTAATACCTTCAAAATCTCAATATTAATGGACCTTAAATTGAGGGAGTTAACTCATTAATGACACAGTCGAATATTTCTAGAAAAATATATTTTAATGATACAACAGTAGGCCAATTCAATATATATGTGATATGGGAGGGGATAGGTCACAGGCCTCACTTGAATTTGCCTACTGTAGTATCGTCAACATAGATTTTTCTAGAAATATTCGACTGTGCCATTAATGATTTAACTCCCTTAATTAAAGGTCCATTATTATTGAGATTTTGAGGAGCTGGAGAAACTAGTATCCTCCTTCAATTAGTATGCTCCAACTAGTACTAATCAAATCCTGATTTCCAATAATACAAACGACACTTGTACGGCTGAATTCGTTCTTCAATCTCCACAAACAAACAACCAAGATACTGTAATCTAAGCTGCTTATACAGACTTGCAGTGACAAGCCAGGGTCAAGAGCGAAACGTTTTTTTCAAACGAGTCGGCAGGAGAGAAAAGCTTTCCGATTGGCTGATAGGGTTGGCGTTCGGTAATCAGCTGATATAATCAGCCAATCGGAGAGCTTCCTATCTTGCCGAATAAACATTATTTATTTCATTTGAACATTAAAATTTCATTTTTTATTGTATTCTTCTTCATTAGTTTGCATTTAGAAGATTTAAATGTAGTCTGTATGACTTGTTTTTGGTTATCACCTGTATAATTGGTTTTAACACGAAATTATTCAATTCTTATCATTGTATTATATATAAGAAGCATTACTATAATATTTATTATATAGGTATATATTTTTTTCCATTTTTCAGTATTGCTATAAGGCTACTTCGTACTGTTTGCTTGTGAACTCACAGCTAGCGCACAAGTTTAACTTTGCTGGCTGTGCCAAATCATTTAGATCTAATTATAATTTACATTTTTATTATGCATTTTGTATGTATCATTCTTGTTTTGTAACTATGTAATTTTGGCGAAATAAACATTCTATTCTATTCTAAACGCTCCGTGTGGCTTGGTCTTTACAATCGCTGTGCGACAAACGCGCGTTTCTCAAACAAGAATTAATTTGCCAAAAGTACGGTGATCGAGATTAGAGCGCGAGCTTGCCAAGATTCGTTGTTGTCGACAGGAGCTTGGCCAGTTCATTGCGCGCGAACCAGAATCGCGCGACCTGCGATCATCTTGCGTAGGCCTACGTTTCGTTTGTATGTTGCGCAGCGCATAAGTCTGTACGCAACTTTATACATTAGAAGCATCTAGAACGATTTGTCAGATTTAGAAATAATCTTGAATTGTTCATTCGCCAATTCAGAATATTTTTCAAAAGTATTACCATAGAGTAAAAATACTGTCTAATAGATTTTTTTCTCTGGTATTACTGTATGATTCTGAAGGTGCATCGTACAGCTGATGCTATGCCTATTATATCTATATCTATCTGTTTCTGTACAAATACTGCTATATACGAGCATTATAGTACTAAGCATAGTATAAGCATTATAGTTAAATTTAAATTTATGGTAGGCTAATTATTAGTTAAATTTAACCTAAATTTTCTGCATTATTCGAAATATTATGTTTTTCTTTTACTGTTTTGCAACTCTCACCAGCGAGCATAGATTTTCTTTTTGCTGGTGATGCCTAGATTTTATATTTTATCCATGTATATGTATGAGTAATTATGTTTATTCAATTATTTTTCAATGATATGTCATATTATAAAGAGTTTGTAATACGTCTTGAATATTCTAATAGGCAATAAAAGAAATTGAAATTGAAAATAGAACTAAGCATTATAGTACTAATAAGCATAGAATCAGCTGATTAAAAGTGGAATTTGCATGTTCGTGACGCATAAGTCTGTATACGCACCTATACTTAATGAACAGTGAATTATAGTGCATTTCATGACTAAACATCTATATTATGCTTGCCAGAGTGAAAATAATTAGATGGAAAGTGTAGCGTCATCTCATATAAAAATAAAGCTGTCCTTATCAAACACATTGCGAACCTCTGAAGAGCGTTCAGCGTTCTATCTTCTATCACAGATTCAAGCCCATCCACCTAATTACCTTGGGCTAGGAGTCTTACACCCGGTTGCACAAAAGTGTGTTAATTTTTAATCCAGATTGAATACCACGAGAAGTAATCAGAAAGGGCTTCTTCTCAGAAAAACCTCCTCTGATTGGTTCTCATGAAACTAATCAAGATTAAAATTTAACCGGCTTTTCTGCAACCGGGCCTTAACCATCCGGCTGTCGCGCTGTTGTAGAAAGTTCAACAGTGTCAGTTTTTTTTCTACACAAAACTATTGAAAGGGGTGATGTCAGTGAATGAGTCACCTATGCATTCCAAAGCTTCACTCCACTGAGTTGCAGTATAAACCGAGCAATGGTTCAGTCTTTAGGTGCCATTTAGTCGCGACAGTCCATAAGTCGCACTGTGCATAAGATAGGGAAAGACTTTATACGGGGACTGTAAACGAACCAATAACACAGAATTGATGGCTTTGCTTGATGTACCTTATTGGGCTATGAAATGGTAATCATCCAATAATATTTATAGGCGTAAAATAATCCAAGAAGATGAGAAAAGTAATTGTACAATTGATAATATGTTTTAACAGTAAACAGAGTACATAACACTTGGAAAATAGGATGTTGTAAAAAATACAACACGCGACTGCTCGTGTGATTGAGTAGGGCGCGACTACCGGAAGGTTAACCATGAAATGCACTATTGTCTTGAGAGACGAACGGTCTATACCTATAGCGATGAACCAAATGGTCTTATGAGAAAGGGAAAGGAATGATTCCGATTGATTAACTCAATATTCGATTCAAGAGATAAGAGTTACAACTCCACACTCCCTTGTCACCATGGTGAATAATCACTACACTTGACTTTTCACAATCTAGGTTTCTCTGAAGACATGCTACTTGGCCTCATTTTGTCTTTATAATGGTCTAAAGTCGTGTTGATTGTAGAGCGTGAGTCGGTGGTTTTTAACGAGACTCTATAGCCTACTCAAGTTCAGTATCACGATGACAAGTTTAGTCCAAGTTTAGATCTGTAAGCACAATAAATTTAATCGTGAAGCCGTTAGTAAACTATCAAGTTACGATCAAATAAAAACGATTAGTCTTGCCAAATTGATTCTCTCGTCGAAGACTTGAAACTCGATTTTGAAAATACGGTATTTGAGGCGATTTATAGCTAGGGATATCAATCCCGAGACTGATTTCCAATCCCGGTATTTTGGGATTATCCAATACCAATCCCGGGACTGATCCCGGGATTGGCAAAAATCAGTTTCATGCATTTTTAACCAATTACATGTTCCTCCTCAATTACATGTTCAGTAACAGGATGTGGAGATGAAAAAGAGCTCATTATAGAAGGAGAGGATATTATTGGAATGGATAAATAGTTAGAAATAATATTGAAATTAAACATTCTATTTCTATAAATGTTTTCAAGATTAGAGTTTTTCAAAAGCTGAAATACTACTAAATGAAATTTCGTAGAGCCAACTAGATTTACTTCAACTATATATTCTACTTATGATAGAGAAAGAGAAGAGATGAGGTTCCTCATCTCAAGGATAAGAAGAGATAATCCATTAATTAGACAGAGAGTAATTAGATGGTGCTTGTTTATTTGTGATTTCTGAAGTCTTTTCAAAGTTCTGAGTGCATTTCAAGGAAATGATATCAGCACTATTGCAAATATTGCGCCGTCTAGACTGGTGATTATTGTCGTGCTGTGTAAACAGAAACAAACATAGACACATAACAACCGATCAACAACCATTCTGAGAATGATGCGAACTGATAATGCGAAATCTATTTAGCAAGCACAGAGTACAGTATATTATGTACTGTAAATGCAACTGTAGGTTGTACGAGTAGAATAAATTAGTCAAACACTTGCAACAATAAATTAGTTCTGTAAATAAATTCTATATTCAATTGTTTTTGAAAAAAATATGATTCACAATTTTAGGTTTTCCAATCCCGAAAATCCCGAGATTGACGTTAAGAAATCCCGGGATTGTTAGGTATCAAAAATGGACCGGGATCCCGGGATTGACATCCCTATTTATAGCACTTTGAGATTTTTACATCTCTTCAAACATGTCTTAGCCCTTGGAAGACTGGAAATAATTAAATTTAATATTGAAGTGAAAATTTGAATGTAGCCTACAATAGATAATTATTTTTAATGGTAATACGGTAATTGTGCAGCAATTTTACAACCCTTATGAAACTGCTATTTGTAGGGGTACTGAGAGTATTGAAGCACAATAGAGTATCAAGTATCCTTTTATTCTATCACAACACGATTAGTTTCAAATTTTCAAGAACCTTTTTCAAGTCTAAATCACTTGAAAATAGTACTGATACTTGTACAGTATTTCGATGGCTCAATGACGTCCAAACAAACCTGGGAACATCATAGGAAGTGAGAATAAAGCAGTAACAAGGGGAGCAGATAGAGATTGGCCGTTTTCGCACTTACCACCGGCTCTTTGACGGCACGACACGACACGACAGGACAGGGAGCTCTCCGATTGGCTGATTAGGTCGACGTATCACGGCACGGCACGACACGACAGGACAGGGAGCTCTCCGATTGGCTGATTAGGTCAACATGACAGAACAGGGAGCTCTCCAATTGGCTGATTAGGTCGACGTATCACGGCACGGCACGACACGACAGGACAGGGAGCTCTCCAATTGGCTGATTAGGTCGACGTATCACGGCAAAGCACGACAGCACAGGACAGGGAGCTCTCCGATTGGCTGATTAGGTCGACACGACAGGACAGGGAGCTCTCCAATTGGCTGATTAGTTCGACGTATCACGGCACAGCACGACAGGACAGGACAGGGAGCTCTCCGATTGGCTGATTAGGTCAACACGACAGAACAGGGAGCTCTCCAATTGGCTGATTAGGTCGACGTATCACGGCACGACACGACACGACAGGACAGGGAGCTCTCCAATTGGCTGATTAGGTCGACGTATCACGGCACGACACGACACGACAGGACAGGGAGCTCTCCGATTGGCTGATTAGGTCGACGTATCACGGCACGGCACGACAGGACAAGAGCTCCTCTGATTGGCTGATTAGGTCGACGTATCACGGCACGGCACGACAGGACAAGAGCTTCTCTGATTGACTGATTAGATTGACATATATTGAGAAACAGCCAATTGGGAGAGCGTTCTGTCCTATCGTGTCTTGCCGTGCCGTCGATGCATCGGTAAATGTGAAAACGGCCTTTGGTGGAGAGGCTTGGTGTTGGAGGTCAAAGTTCATGATAAACTGTAGCATGGATAGTAAGTTGTAGGCTACATAATTTTACATTTTTCCACGGTAGCCTAGATGGAAATTGTTTTGTTTTTTTTTTATCCTCGTTCATAAACTACTTTAGAGTCCAGCTACCTTACTACACAAATTACATCGATACTTACATCCCTAGAAATGAAAGTATGCTCTCAAACACTCAAAGTAGGCCCACATCAGATATGCATGAATTTCAAACTGAAATTAGTCTGTCAAGAGAGACTGTAATTTCATCCGTACATCGACTCTGTATTACATCCTGCTGCGATGTTTCCTACCTACAGCCACAGAGAAGAAGTATTCCTCCCACTTTGTGCTACAGCCTACAAATCTTCTTTACATAGGCTATATCTACTAGAGATGCTTCGGAAATGATCTATATTTCAGTAATAGCTCAAATAGATTCAACGAAAGTCGTCATTGAAAAAGAAAGAACGAATAAATGCATTGAGTTTATACTGTTGGTAAGCTTACTATAACTGTATATACAGTATAAACAGCTATATTGGCTCTCCACTAACATTTTACTGTCATCATTGTTTTAATGGGATGCATTGGTGTTATTTATTAGAAATTCTGACAGTTTAAGGTGAATTTTACCATGTAACTGTCTAGGATTGAATAAAAAATACACAGTTATATAGTAATATTATACAAGGAATTCTATTATAGCTGTCATCACAGGAGGAGGCGAATAATATACCGTATTTCGTTTAGTGTATTTCCATGTACCGTATTCACTCATATCACTGGAATTGAACGGTAGAAAAGAAGTGTCGAAAAGCATTAAACAGTTTTATACCGTGAAAGTCGTCCAAAACGGCGTGTAATTTTCAGTTGAAAAGGTGAACTAGACAATTTGCTATATTATAGAGAGCGTTACTGGGGAAATGCAACAGTTCACTTCAAGTTTGAGCGGAAGATGGCAACGCTCAAAACACTATTGCATTTTGTTTGTTGCATCGTTGAATATTTTTGTCGAATGAAGTTTTATCATTGTTGATGGACAAATATATATTTTTGCTTTCAATCAACTTTTATCAATGATCTGATTTTCTGTGTTGTTGTGAAGTCGGTGTTATGGTGGTAGAAATCAATGTTGAATGAAAAGGACTCGATTTTATCAATTCCCCTTCATTAATACTCTACTAGAGTTTACTAGGGATTGATTATGGCGGAACAACCGAAACTGGTATCAAAATTGGTTTTTTTTTATTTATTTGCAATACAAATGAGACTAATGTAATAACATTGGTAGATAAAATAATAAGGTAGTCCTTGTGCTATTTTTCTTCCAAATTTAAAGGTGACACAGTCCAAGATGAGGTTGGAATTTCACGTGTAGGCCTACAATTTTCACAAAATTCTAGTCAAAAACAAACATGAAAACTATAAATTTGAATTTAGAAGGCTTGAATTGATAAATTGATTAGAAATATTCCACTCAATTACCACTTGTAGAAAATAATATTGAGTTATTCAAGAAAATTTGGAACCATTGAAGAAACACAAACTTGTAAACACTAAAGCTCAGCTGGAAATTGTTTTAATTAAGAAGTGGTATGACAATATCAAGTCGTTTTAATTTAACGATATTCGATTTCTTATCAGAGCCTTCTTAGACAATAAAATATTTTAGAGAAAATATGAGCTATAAAACCATCAATGATGTTTGATCAGAGATATGATCAGATTATATAATCACTTCCAAACTTTGCCACGTCATCATATAGAAAAGTTATTCTCTATCTGACTGTGAGGTCCTAAGGCATGAGAAGATACTTTTAATAATAAAATGATAATTAAATTTCATTTGATATGAATCAAATTTTGAGTAGGATTAATTTGATATGAACAACAACTTCGTCGTTCAGCCTCACAGGGTAACTCTTTTTGAGAAAAAAACTAAAAATTTTGAGACAAAATTTCTAAACAAGTTGCCTAGTAATATAGATTTAAGAGCATGACTTTCAAAAAAGATCAACATAAGTTCCTTGTTGAAAGAAGTTTTTATAGTGTAAATGAATTTTTATATGACATTATGTGTGATATCATATAGGCTATATCTATATTTTTATTATGTTGAATATTGAAGAGATTTTTTTTGTACATGACAATGTCAATTGTATAGTTGTGATTCATAATGACTGTTCTGTATCGAACAAATAAAAAATATTATTATTATCTCATTTCCTGAGAGAGATACTACTTTCTCATTGATGATAAAATTCCATATTTTCTATTTCTTTGATATTAATCAAATTTTGAGCAGAAATATTTTGTTAGGAGGAAAAACCCTGAGGAATTGAAATATATAACAAAGGAACAAATCAAGGTATTTGAATATCTTTATTTAAAAAAACTTCTGTCTCATCAATTGAAAGCAATAGTGAGTATTTAGCAATAATAGAAAATATGCAACAAATCACATAGATATAAATGTATTTCACAACAAGTTTCTAGCATCAAAAATAAAATAGGCACACAATTAATTGGTTCTATGAGAACATGGGCACTTAATGGTTACACTAAAGGCTAACTATTACTACACAATCATTGTAGGCAAAATATATCACTAAAGTATAGATTAATATATTTTACAGTATAATTTATATTTTTATGATAGAAACTAAAGGTTTGCTATGGAATTACATTTTGATTCTTGCATTGTGAAGCTTGTGGAATTCTCAATATTTTATTGGATAGGTAAGGGAGGTATCAGTAGAAAATTACTCTCAACAGTCTAAAAAAAACATGATTCTTAGAGGCTATACTGAATACATGTGACATCATAATCATGATATCATTGTATTATTACATCTTGAATCGTAATTGAAGTGAAAATCTTTTTAAAAAAGTACTAGAGTTCAGAGCCATTAGTTTAGAACACGGGAAATCACATACTCGAGAAAATGTGAAATATCGACAGGTCTATTGAGAAAACGGAGCATCTATTACTATTGTAATAAGAGATTCAACAAGCTGACAAAACATTAATATATTCTAATTATTATTAAACGAAATCCCAATTAAATGCTGTAAATCACCCCGAAGACTTCTGCTACTGCAAATATTGGGTAAACAGCTAGATGGAAATTCGATGAGCGCTACTATGCAAAAATTAGTTGTCAGCCCGGGCATCGAACCCAGTACCTTCTAATTGCCGGTCAGGAATGCTTACACTTACACCAAACACAATCTCTGGATAGCAGCGCCCATTTTATACAAAGCCAGAGCGGCCAGCCAGTCTACAGATGGAAATAAAATGCAACTTTCAACTTATTTCCATCTGTAGATTAATATATTCTTCAAATCTACATCCAATGATCATTCAAAATATTTTAGGACATCGGAAAAATAGACTGTCATGTTTATTTTTAAGCAAGGACCTAAAGTAGGTAGTTCTAAGGCATCAGTAGAAAAATAACTGTTTGCAATACAAGTTGCTCTGTGAATTGGTTTGATTTCAATTTTTATAATTTTTTTGAATATCAACAAGTTGCGCAACTATTCTATAATCACAGCTTTTTCATAATAAATAATAGAAATTTAATGAAAACTTGAGTATTCCTCTTCAGTGTTATCAGTTTTTCTATTGAATTTAGCATAATATTCATCAGAAATATTATTTAATCCCACCACTATGAAAATTTTGAAAGATTAGACTGCTATAATTAGCTAAATAAGAACAGTCAAAGCCGTTATAATATACAAAATATTTTTGGCATGAAGTTCATTGGTTATTTACCAGCTATTTCTACTACAAGAAATAAATTCTACAATATTCTATCAAAAATTGGGAATAACTTTCAAATTTATACAAAAGATATAAGCACTAGTCTTGTATTTTTAACAAGTAGGCTAATAATATAATATGTACAGCGAGAGTTTAACAGTAACAAAACCTTCCAACTTTGAAAAATTAATGCTAATTGAAAAATCTGGTGTACCGCACTAAACAACTTTCCTTGCCGTTATGAAAATTGATCACCTGACGCTAGTGTTCACGCGCATTTCAAGTATACTATTCAAAGATGAGCCAGCTGGTGACAGGACTATAACGCTGGAGACACACGAGGTCTGCTATCTCTTCATACTGAATAATTTAATAGAATCAACAGTTGCAGACAGTTTCCAATTGAATAATCACATTTTCTCGAATTTCGAGCTTATTTTCAATTTTAGGTGAAAATGTTACTGAACATTTATTGTAGAGATTTTCATGCTCAATCTTTTCCATTTGAAATTTTTTTTTAAATTGTATTGGAAGCCAGATAATTGAGAATCTGAAATAAAACTTTGCATAGATGGGGCGGAGCTCCTGAAATTTTTACAGATATGGGACTTGTGGCAGTTGAAAGAGCTTATCAATGACTATTTTAGGTATAAATTTAATGAAAATCGTTGGAGCCGTTTTCGAGAAAATCGCGAAAAACCCTGTTCTTGACAACATTTTCGCCATTTTAGCCGCTATCTTGAATAGCATTTGATCGAAATTGTTCGTGTCGGATCCTTATAGGGGGAGGACCTTAAGTTCCAAATTTCAAGTCATTCCGTTAATTGGGAGATGAGATATCGTGTACACAGACACACATACACTCATACACACACACATACAGACCAATACCCGAAAACCACTTTTTTGGACTCAGGGGACCTTGAAACGTATAGAAATTTAGAAATTGGGGTACGTTAATTTTTTTTCGGAAAGCAATACTTTCCTTACCTATGGTAATAGGGCAAGGAAAGTAAAAATCAAATTTGAAACAAGAGTTAATCAATTATAACCAAGATTCTTTTGGTCGAGTACATTTCTGAAATAAAACAATTTAATTTTAGTCTCTTCTCATGTAAACCAAAAGTAGATCTATTATGACTATCAGAGAAAAACTTATACATTTTGCTCAAATGAAGTCTCAGTGAATCTTCACTGGGTTGAGAATAGGAAGAAATATTCAAGATAAAATACTATTAAAAATCATTTTTACTGCAGTTTTGTTTGAGAAATTTTATCGTTTCTTCCTTACATTCTGCATCATATAGAAAATTTATGATCAACACTAATCTACAGTCACTATAATTAGCAATAAAGCGAGTAAAAAACTAATAAGAAATGAGAATTTTTGCAAATTTAAATTGTCAAAGCTGAATAATATGAGCTAAATAAGAAACAGACTCAACTTGATTACATGTTATAATTCTCAAGATCTATTATGGAATAAATTAATGAATGAACAAATAAATGAGGACTCACAATATGAGCTAATAACTATACAACTTTAAAAAGAAACTAGAAAAAATTATCCACCAATTTCATGAAAAATCATAAGTAGTAGATATTTGAGCAATCGTTAAACCTGACTAGTTTAAACTTTATAAATGAATAAACTAAAAAATTGACCTAAGATTAAACTAAAATTTTCATCACTATATTATCCGGGTTGTGTAGAGTAGCATAATGAAGGGTTATATGAATACATGAAAAAGAATATCATAAGAGAAAAATATGAGATTACAAAAGAATAAGTTGAGGTATTGTTTTAAAAGTAATTATCTAAAATTAAACTAAGACATTTGATCTAGCCGATTCCTAGCATTTTTCGATTTATTTCAACGAGAAGAACAAGAAATACAGATTAAGACATCAAGTTGAATCAATTCAAGAAATCGAAGTGAAAAATATAAAAAAAATATTTGAAATAAAGCATGTTTAAATAAATAGAAAAAATGTTCAAATCAAAATCATAGCTGACAAGAACAGATAATTCATATTCAATTTATTTCTATCAAAAAATACATCAATAAAACATTTACATAACAATTCAATAATAAATATTTTCAGGAAATAAATATTCCCCCACATAGACTATTGGTCCGTATGTGGGGGAAGAGTTCCTATCTATAGATCGTAAACATTATTTATTGTAAAGTATATTATACTTCTCAATATTTCATGAGATACTATCTACAAAAATCTTTGAAATATTATCAAAATGAATAAATCTATAGAATAAAATTATCTTATGAACATCATAGGAAAGTAGAGCCTGACTCGGTTTGTAAAATAATAATCCAATTCTTGCATTAAGAAAAAATTCCTGACATCCATCTTCACACATAGATTTCACATAAATGTTTATGTAGCTATATCACATGATTATTATTGTAAATCTTCTCTCACATTCCATCAATCTAATTTACATACGAGTATGTATCGAAACAAGTAGTGGAATAGGTACTTGAATGAAATTATACTAATCAAAATATTAATAAAATGAATAAACAAATAGTTCACTATCAAAACACATCTTAACTAATACAGAATTCCATTGTATTTCAACTTATGTAACATTTCAAAAGTTACAAAATTTGATAGAAATATATATGATTTTACAACAAACAAGTCAGCGTTAAGATAGAAACTATCACTAGAGTTTTGGGCCATAGTCATACGTTAGAAAGCACGCTCAGTCATTAAAAGAGAATTGAAATTTCAGTCTACATGGTTCTATCGTTTCTTACGTGTATCTAAGTCCAAAGTCTATAGCAAGGTATTCCTACAGACCTTGTCATGTTTAGTATGATACAGCAAAGTCATTATTAATGAATTTTTAAGAATACATCAATACAAGTCAGTATTAATGATGGAAAGAATTTGTTGAAAATATATCAAGTATTCAAGGTGACACAGTATAAGATATAATACCTAGGGCCGGTTGCACAACAGCCGGTTAAATTTTAACCGTGATTAATTTCACGAGAACCAATCAGAGAAGCCGTCTTTTCAATAAAGTCTTCTCTGATTGGTTCTTGTGGAATTAGTCACGGTTAAAATTTAACCGGCTTTTGTGCAACTGGCACTAAGTATAGTACGAACACAGAACATGGAGTCTTGAAAGGTAGCATTGCATTGAAATCGTGAAAATACTTTTGAATTCTCAAAAATAATTCTGAATAGAGTGAAAACTTCATTGATAGAAGCATATTTAAAAACAGAGTTGATGTAAAATATTCTTTAGAATTTGTACTTGAGTCCAAACTGGTATCAGACTTTAGTCTTGAGCTCAATAGCAGTTTGATTACATTTAAACCAAGATTAGATTCAATTGAAACACATGATAATAAATGCGACGATTGCTTCTTTTAATCCTGGATTAAGATTAACTACGGTTAAACTGCTATCGAGTAAACGGGGATTAGGGTACAGGCAGTAAACTGTCGCAGATTTTTTCAGTAAAATGCCGCTCCAAAATGGGTAAAAGAATTAGAACTGATACTAAAAGTAAATTCGTACAGCTTTTGTTGGTGGGGAGTCCCTTGCGGGAAGGTCCCACCGCCTGAATATATAATTTAAGCATTCAATGGGCCTTACGACTGTCATACTTCAGCCGGGACCGACTGTTTAACGTACCCATCCGATAACACGGGAATGATCTGGTTAAAAATCTTTTGATAATGAGAAGGTTTGAGCCCGGGATCACTATGCTGCTACGCAAGCACTCTATTCACTAGACCACGGTTCACTCCAAAACGGATACTGATACTGCCTGAAGCAAGTCTTGTCATTATACTTGTTATATCCATTATTACTATACTTATTTATCATAAAAATTTATTACTTGTTGTTACAGATATATATTTTGTTTCTCACAACTAAGTCTCAGTTTAGTTTTTCACTAAGTGTCTCATCAGTCTCAGTGGAAATTGTCAATTTGTATAAGAATAAAATACATAATAAATTTAATCTAGACAATTTTGGCATGAAATTTTACTGTAAAACTCTGCGACAATTTTCTGACCGTAACTATGAAGTTTGAACACATATTCTTAGTTTTAAATAGGCAGAGCAAGATAATGTCATAGATATAATTTCCAATACGTTGAAAGGGGATAACACAGGAGTTCGTATTTCAAGGTTACCCCCAAAAATATATATATGCAGAATCGGATTCTATTTCAAGAGAAAACTATTGGAAACAGCATTAACTAAAAATCTAAGGGGAGGATACTTTCTTACTTAAGGTAAGAAGATGGAGGGTGGGACACTTAGTGCCGGTTGCACAAAAACCGGTTAAATTTTAACCGTGATTAATTCCACGAGAA